>NC_134400.1:155120516-155260516 GCF_050003625.1 Haematobia irritans | reverse complement strand
TGATAACAACTTCCTCGTACATATATCAGTAGTAATACTTTTACACGGGCATGACATTGGAGGAAAGTACTTCCGTGCAAGCATACCAGCAGTCGACAAATAAGTACTTCTTCGCAAGCATACCAGCTCTCCAAACATAATATCTTTACCATGAAGATACCCAAAAAGTGCGAACTTACCCCTGTTGTTTTGTAATCCAACACACTATACCACGCACCACGACATGGAACTATTCAATGATGTTATTTTGTAATATAAATTATGTACTATACAACTTTTGAAAACAAAGGTATATTTTTATTGGCAATTTTTTTCTGAAATGTAATTTGGCATTACTTATCAAGATATGATTTTGATTACCGGTATTAATAGAAAGAATCACTTTTTGCCTACACAGGTAAGTTATTATTTTTAAATCCCAGGTAATACTACAATTAGTAACTTTTTGATTACCGGTATTACTGAAAGAATCACTAGTGCTTACCCAGTTTTTGCTGGGAATCATTAAGGCGCAGCGAAGCGAGTCGGGTTCGGCTTACGAATTTGTGAAATGCTACAACTTTATGTACAAATTCGTCTTTTATTTTTTGTGTGTATGTTCTGTTTATTTCACTTATGCTGTGAAGTTATAATAATTCATTAAAGTTGATTTAAAATCAGGTTTGTCCAACTTTAACATTTTCCTACTTGTCATTTCTGGACTTCGATAACATTGTCTAAAATAAATTTTGAAATTTCTCTTTCACATTCAAACACTCAACTTCACATTATAAAGATGCAAATTGCTTCTTCCCAATGCTAATCACACAGTATATTAATGTGGTGCGGCAAAGGTGGTGGTACAGTGTATAACTCCATATATGTGGCATTGTTGTGGAACAACATCAGGAACAACCACGGTTGCGACGTTGCCGGCAAGCAAACAAATAATGTTCACTAGAACTATTTTAAAATTTATGTTGATTTTCTTCCGTTTTGAGTTTAAAGAAACTCGGAAGCACATCTCATAAATAAATCATTTTCGTTTATACGAATTTGAGCCTGTGGGAGTCCTGCTCAGAACTGGAGCAAGTGCATGGAAATGAAAATGTTCGCACATTCAAAGTACGGAAATGTGTGAGTGCTTATACAAAATTATCCAAAATTTTTAAACGCATAAGTAAATGCTGGATTTTTGTACCCTACATCACAATGGTGTTAAGTTGTAATGACGTCGTTCTTAAATTATTAAACAGTGCCAGCGAAAAATATTTAGGTTACACACAAAAATATAATTCTTTGAAATGAAGTTTCAAAGCCTCGAAGTATTTTTTATACCCACCACCATAGAATGGCGATGGGCGTATAATAAGTTTGTCAATCCGTTTGTAACGCATCGAAATATGAATTTCGTTTGAAATTTTGTCGTTTGTCTGCAGGCAGGCCAAGTTCGAAGATGGGCTATATCGGTCCATATTTTGATAAAGTCCCCCATACAAACTGATCCTCCGATTTGGGGTTTTCAGCTTCTAGACAATAATTATTTCTTTTGAAATGAAGTTACAGAACCCCGAAGTTTTTTTATACCCACCACCATAGAATGGCGATGGGCGTATAATAAGTTTGTCAATCCGTTTGTAACACATCGAAATATCAACTTCCGACTACATAAACTGTACATATTATTGATCACGGAGAAATTCTAGGACGATATAACCATGTCCATCTGTCTGTTGTAATCATGCTACAGTCTTCAAGCTATCGTGCTGAAATTTTGCATAAACTCGTCTTTTGTCTGCAGGCAGGTCAAATTCGAAGATGATTTTTTATATTTGGGCTATACAAACCGACCCTCCGATTTGGGGTTTTCAGCTTCTAGACAACCCAGTGTTTATCCGATTTGCCTGATTTCAAATTCTACACTGAAAAACAGTGAACCTATCAGGAAGAACACTTTTGATTACCCAGCAAAAAACGCATCGCCAAAAATGTAGTGAAAATGTTTTTTTTGGATCCGATAGTGGTCCAAAATTGGCGCAAAAGCGATGACTGATGTCCACCATTTTAACAGCCGTTGCACTGAATTTGCATCACTTCTTAAGGTATGATGCGAATTCAGTGTTTTGGATGTGAATTAAGAAATTTTGTGATATTTTGACAAATAAAAAATTTTTAAAATTGTTTATGAGTTTTAAGGCATTCTTACGCTTGTGTGGAACGTTTGAAATCAAATATTTCAAAAATTCCAATGGATTTGGCATTTTTTGCGGTAAAATTTAAATAATTTTTACCATTTTATTAATTCTTAATCTAACAGGTTGGCTGGAAAGTCCCCGGTCTAACAAAGAAAAACACATTCTTATACCCTTCACCACTACTGTGGTACAGGGTATAAGTTTGTGCCTTTGAATGTAACGCCAAGAAATAGTGGTCATAGACCCCTCTTTTAGTATACCGATCGGCTTAGAATTAAATTCTGAGTCGATTTAGCGATGTCCGTCTGTCTGTCTGTCCGTCCGTCTGTCTGTCTGTCCGTCTGTCTGTATATGTAATTTTGTGCACAAAGTACAGCTCGTCCGATTGAAGTCCGATCATCCTCAAATTTGGCATAGGGCCGTTTCTTGGGGCAGAGACAAACGCTATTGGTTTTGGAAAAATCGGTTCAGATTTCGATATAGCTGCCATATATATTTATCCCCGATTTAGTCATAGTTAGCGTGTTTATGAACCGATTTTCTTGAAATACCGTACATCCAAATATTTTATCAATCTCGAAAATCTTGCAAAATATCAGCCAAATCGGTTCAGATTTAGATATAGCTCCCATATATATCTTTCGTCCGATTTAGATTCATAAGACCACATAGGCCAAAGTTTACTACCGATCTTCGTGAAATTTTGCACAGAGGGTAGAATTGACATTCTACCAATGTTTGGTAAATTTGATTGAAATCGGTTCAAATTTAGATATAGCTCCCATATATATCTTTCGTCCGATTTGAACTTAAATGGCCACAAAAGCCAGAGTTTTGCCGTGGTTTGCTTCAAATTTTGCACAAGGGGTACGTTTAATAGTATCGTTAAGTATGTCAAATTTTGTTAAAATCGGTTCAGATTTAGATATAGCTCACATATATATCTTTCGCCCGATTTGGACTTATATGGTCTCAAAAGCCAGAGGTTTGCCCTGACTTACTTCAAATTTTGCATAAGCGGTACTTTTAACGATACTATTGTATGTGCCAAATATGGTCAAAATCGATTCAGATTTAGATATTGCTCCCATATATATCTTTCGTCCGATTTGAAGTTATATGGCCTCAAAATCCAGGGTTTTGCCGTGATTTGCTTCAAATTTCGCACAAGGAGTACGTTTAATAGTATCGGTAATTGTGCCAAATTTGGTTGAAATCGGTTCAGATTTAAATATGGCTCCCATATATATCTTCCGTCCGATTTACACTCATATGACCAGGGGGCCAAAGTTATACTCCCATTTACGTGAAATTTCGCATAGATAGCAGAATTATTATTCTAACTATACATGTCAAATTTAGTCAAAATCGGTTCAGATTATATATAGCTCCCATATATACGTACATCAGAGTTTGGGAAATATGTTATGGTAGACTGTTACACATTTTAGACCCATTTTCAATGGAAGTTTCCTCCAATTAACTGGATAGCGTTAGCCGATTTAAATTTTAATTCTAGAGATTTTGAAGAAGTAAAAAATTAGGAGATAATTTTTTTATATAGCTTCCAGCAAATGTGAAGTAGTTGAGATGGTAACACAAATTTTGGCCTACATACACGCAAAAAAATAATTCTTTCCTCCCAAACGAAATTTTAGACAAACAAAGTTCGTTTCTCATTTGCTTTTCGCTGTAAGGAATTGTATTTGGAAGAAAAGTATATACTTTTTGTGATAAACGTTTATTCTTTTCCAGGATGTAAAAACAATTTCATAAAGACAAACTCAAAAAAAAATATTGTTTTCTGGCTAATTGCATTTTCCCTCACATCTTTCTCACATCCACGAGGTTTTTTAGTTCTTAACACCTTTTCCTGTAATACCAACAATGTAGAAGAAATTATACGATTTTATAAATTTTAAATTTTTTTTACCTTTCGCCTGGACGGAGAATCGAACCGCGGACCATGCACTTTGTAAGCCAACACACTAACCACTGAGCTATGTACCTGTTATGGTCATCAATAGATAAATATCCATATAAGTTATATTTATATAGCATAGCTTGCGGCGCCCACGAACCGAGTAAACAAAGTTTATTTAACAGAAACAAACATTTAGTTTGGCACAGTGGAGTAGTGGTTGCTACCTCCGACTTGCATGCCAAGGGTCGTGGGTTCGATCCCTGCTTCGACCAAAGTTTTTTTTTTTAACATATATTTCAGATATGTTCGGAAGATTCCGAAAAAAATGTTCAACATTACATTGTAGTATATTAAATTTTGAACTGTAAAATGTGTCTTATTAAAGACCTAAAGTCAGAAAAGAACAGTGTTTGATATAAACGAAATGGACTGTGTTGTTGTTTCAAAAATAACTTTTTTTATTGAAAAAATAAAAATTTTGTAACAAACGAATTTTTTTGGTGATAAAAGTTTAAAATTTTCGAAGCAATTCAAAAAACTCTTACAAAAGAAAAACGTTTTCGGTACACGTTTTCCAAACGTTTTTTTTCTTTGCGTGTAGGGGTGAAGGGTATAATATAGTCGGCCCCGCCCGACTGTAGACTTTACTTACTTGTTTAGTTTTATATATACCAGGTATGGACTATGTGGTATATATTACGGTGCTAGGAAGTTTTAAGATACCTTGCCATCGGCAAGTGTTACCGCAACCCAATTAATTCGATTGTGGATGACAGTCTTCCGTAGACGTTTCTACGCAATCCAGGGTACATAAGCAATGGAGGGTACATAAGCTTCGGCCTGGCCGAACTTACGGCCGTATATACTTGTTTCTTCTTCATATGGGGCCGTTTTGCCGCGATTTCGACCTTCAAACCCTCCAATAACGCCATATAATAGTCACTGCTGATGGTTTTTCCCTTCTCAACATAATCGATAAAAATTATTCCATGCGCATCCCAAAAAACAGAGGCCATTACTTTACCAGCGGACTTTTGAGTCTTTCCACGCTTCGGAGACGGTTCACCGGTCGCTGTCCACTCAGCCGACTGTCGATTGGACTCAGGAGTGTAGTGATGGAGCCATGTTTCATTCATTGTCACATATCGACGGAAAAACTCGGGTGTATTAGGAGTTAACAACTGCAAACAGAGCTTCCGCATATCATTCAAAATCATTTTGTGGATTTTTTTGATGTTGTCGTCGGTAACCACCTCTTTCGGGCGTCCACCGTCCTCCGTGCTCATTTCACCACGCTTGAATTTTGCATACCAATCAATTATTGTTGATTTCCCTGAGGCAGAGTCCGGAAACTCGTTATCAAGCCAAGGTTTTGCTTCCACCGTTTTTTTTCCCCTTCAGAAAACAGTATTTTAAACACGAAACTCCTTTTTTCCATTTTTTTTACAATAACAAAAGTTGCTTCACAAAAGACGCTCACAAACTAATTGACTTACAGACGTCAAATTTTGACACGAAGCATTTGAAGGTTGGTACTACATAAAAATAATATGCATTTAATACTAGCGACGCCATCTATGTGTCAGAGCGGGGACTTATCAGCCAACCTGTTATTTTTAATATATTTGAAACAAAAAAATTTAAATTGTCTGTTAAAAATATGAAAAAAACGAGTTATAAAAAAATTGACTCAAATGGACTTCCTGTGCAACTAAAATAAAGAACTTCTTTGGGATGACATTTTTGGAAGTGCTTTCAAAGTTGTGCCTTTAGAAGAAAATTTTGAATAGTTTTAGAAAATTTTAACTAAACAGTATCGACAAAGAGTATTCGAATAAATTCAAGAAAATGTATTAGACATAATTAATTTTTTTTCACTTGTTAAAGAAAATTTTGTAGATTGAAGGAAAAAAAATGGAGTTAAAAACAAGTATATAAAACAGTAAATTCGGCCGGGCCGAATTTTAAATACCCACCACCATGAATCAAGTATAATAGTTTACTATGAAAACTCTTCGTCGTAGTGGGTTACTTGAATTGTAACCCACTACGACGAAGAATATAGAATTGTAGGGGGTTTGATGACAAATCTTCTCCCAAACGAGCCAACTCCCGAAGACAAACTTTAAAGATTCTACCTATGAAGACCAGATAAGATTCTGGATTTATGAGAACCAGTTTTATTTGAGTTTTAGACAAAATATAAACATATCGTGTATATGTTGAAATTACGCCTTGATTTAAAATCTTAAATCTGTAGATTTTTCCGCATTTATTTAAATACGATGAGTAAAATCTGGAACTTTTACTTTCAGTTTGAAGCAATTTTCATGCTATACCCTGAAAGAAGTGTTTTCTTTTTTGAGAAACGTAATTTTAGACAAGCAAAGTTTTCTTTTGACACAAATTTTAGAGACAATCGTTGAATAAACGAAAACACTTTATAAGAAAAAGAAATTTCGTTTGTCTAAAATTGTATTATAGATTACTAATTTCCAGCAAATCGGATAAAAACTACGTATTCTAGAAGCCCAAGAAATAAAGCCGGGAGATCGGTGTATATGGGGGCTATACCAAAACATGGACCGATAGGCACCATTTACTACTCACATATTTGTGATCTTAAAAAACCTCCAGATTTTAAATTTCAAACAAATCGGCCAGAAAATATAGTCTCTAGACGCCCAAAAGTAAAAATCGAGAGATCAGTCTATATGGGGGTTATACCAAAAAAATGGACCGATATACCTCAATTTCGGCACTCTTATTTGTGGTCTAAAAATACCTCTAGATTTCGAATTTCAGGCAAATCATGTAATGAATACAGTTTATTGTAGCTCAAGAATTTCAGGCAAAGCGGATGGTAAATATAGTTTCTAGAAGCCCAAGAAGCATAATGGGAGATCGGTCTATATGGGGGCTATACCAAAAAATGGACCGATGGGCACCATTTTCGGCACATCTTTTTATGGTCCCAAAAGACCTCTAGATTTTCAATTTTAGGAAAATCGGATAGAGAATATAGTTTCTAGAAGCCCAAGAAGCAAAATCGGGTAATCAGTCTCTATGGGGGCTATATCAAAACATGGACCGATGAGCACCATTTTCGGCACACCTTTTTATGGTCCTCAAATACCTCTAGGTTTCCAATTTCAGGCAAATCGGATGGTAAATATAGTTTCTAGAAGCCCTAAAAGCAAAATCGGGATATCGGTCTATATGGGGGCTATACCAAAACATGGACCGATGAGCACCATTTTCGGCACACCTTTTTATGGTCCTCAAATACCTCTAGATTTCCAATTTCTGGCAAATTGGATAAAAACTACGGTTTTTATAGGCCCAAGACTCCAAATCGGTAGGTTGGTTTATATGGGGGCTACATCAAAATATGGACCGATGCGGACCATTTTCGACACACTTCTTTATGGTCCCAAAATACCTTTAGATTTTCAATTTCATACAAATCGGATAGAAAATACTGTTTATAGACGCCCAAGAAGCAAAATCGGGAGATCGGTCTATATGGGGGCTATATCAAAACATGGACCGATGCGAACGATTTTCGACACACCACCTTATGGTCCTAAAATACCTCTAGATTTTCAATTTCAGACAAATCGGATAGAAAATACTGTTTCTAGACGCCTAAGAAGCAAAATCGGGAGATCGGTCTATATGGGGGCTATACCAAAACATGAACCGATATGGACCATTTTCGACACACCTCTTTATAGTCCCACAGTACCTCTAGATTTCCAATTTCAGGCAAATCGGATGGTAAATATAGTTTCTAGACGCCCAAGAAGCAAAATCGGGAGATCGGTCTATATGGGGGCTATATCAAAACATGGACCGATGCGAACGATTTTCGACACACCTCCTTATGGTCCTAAAATACCTCTAGATTTTCAAATTCAGACAAATCGGATAGAAAATACTGTTTCTAGACGCCTAAGAAGCAAAATCGGGACATCGGTCTATATGGGGGCTATACTAAACCATGGACCGATACGGACCATTTTCGACACACCTCTTTATGTTCCCAAAATACCTCTAGATTTCCAATTTCAGGCAAATCTGATAAAAACTACGGTTTTTATAGGCCCAAGACCCCAAATCGGGAGGTCGGTTTATATGGGGACTATATCAAAACTTGGACCGATATAGCCCATCTTCCAACTTAACCTGCCTGCAAACAAAAAACTAATCTGTGCCAAATTTCGGGACGATAGCGCCATTATTGAAGACTGTAGCGTGATTACAACAGACAGACAGACAGACGGACATGCTTATATCGTCTTAGAATTTCTCCCTGATCAAGAATATATATACTTTATATAGTCGGAAATCGATATTTCGATGTGTTACAAACGGAATGACAAACTTATTATACCCCGTCACCATTTTATGGTGGTGGGTATAATTACAAGAATGTTTTTAGTGACATACGAAGTTCATGATGGACGCATTTGTAGAAAAATTTACAAATTTAAAGAAATAATTAACTATTTTGTCAGAAATACGAATTTAGTAAATCTTTATGCTTAATTTGTGTATAATTTTTTTCCGTTTTTTAGTTCATTTAACTAACGTACGCAAAAAATTATTGGAGTAACGGAAACTTTCTCCATACATAATAATTCCATGAAGTAAAATAGAGCTAAATTAGCTTTAGTGAAATAGAGAGTTTACTATTTTTGAATGTAGAGGTATTTTGAGTGCATAAATAAAAGTGCCGAATATGGTGTGATTCGGTCCACATTTTGATATAGGCGCCATATAGCCCGATCTTCTGATTTGACTTTTTGGGCTTCTACACGGACGAAAAAGACAGTTTTTCATATGTTTGGGTGTAAAAATTATATGTTTGAAACTCAAATTTTTTAACACAATATTTTTAAGTGCAAGCATACAATGTTCATAAACTAGCATAAAATGTTTGGGACATATATGTTAATATGTTACGACATATTATGTTTGGGACATAAAATGTTTGTAAATATAATATGTTTGGATGCAAACATATATTAATTAAGAAATAGCGTATAAACATATATGTGTTTAGAAAGAGAGACCTAGAGAGTATGCTGCAAATAAAGGAATTGAAGTAACCGATTGGCGCCTTAAAAATATATAAACACAAAGAAAATTTCATTAATTTTTATACCCTCCATCATAGGATGGGGGTATATTACCTTTGTCATTCCGTTTGTAACACATCGAAATATTGCTCTAAGACCCCATAAAGTATATATATTCTGGGCCGTGGTGAAATTCTGAGTCGATCTAAGCATGTCCGTCCGTCTGTTGAAATCACGCTAACTTCCGAACGAAACAAGCTATCGACTTGAAACTGGGCACAAATAGTTGTTATCGATGTAGGTCGGATGGTATTGAAAATGGACCATATCGGTCCACTTTTACGTATAGCCCCCATATAAAGGGACCCTCAGATTTGGCTTGCGGAGCCTCTAACAGAAGCATTTTTCATCTGATCCGGCTGAAATTTGGTACATGGTGTTGGTATATGGTCTCTAACAATCATGCAAAAATTGGTCCACATCGGTCCATAATTATATATAGCCCCCATATAAACCGATCCCCAGATTTGGCTTGTGGAGCCTATAACAGAAGCATTTGTCATCTGATCCGGCTGAATTTTGGTACATGGTGTTGGTATATGGTCTCTAACAATCATGCAAAAATTGGTCCACATCGGTTCATAATTATATATAGCCCCCATATAAACCGATCTCCAGATTTGGATTGCGAAGCCTCAAAGAGAAGCAAATTGCATCCGATCCGGCTGAAATTTGGTACATGGTATTGGTAGCAACCGTGCAAAAATTGGTCCACATCGGTCCATAATTATATATAGCGCACATATAAACCGATCCTCAGATTTGGGTTGCGTAGCCTCTAAGAGAAGCAAATTTCATCCGATCCGGCTGAAATTTGGTACATGGTATTGGTATATGGTATCTAGCAATCGTGCAAAAATTGGTCCATATCGGTCCATAATTATATATAGCCCCCATATAAAACGTTCTCCAGATTTGACCTCCGGAGCCTCTTGGAGGAGCAAAATTCATCCGATCCGGTTCAAATTAGGAACGTGGTGTTAGTATATGGTCGCTAACAACCATACTAAAATTGGTCCAATCACACAAAAATTGGTCCATATCGGTTCATAATCATGTTTGCCACTAGAGCCAAAAATAATCTACCAAAATTTTATTTCTATAGAAAATTTTGTCAAAATTTTATTTCTATAGAAAGTTTTGTCAAAATTTTATTTCTAGAGAAAATTTTGTTAAAATTTTATTCGGTTCATAATAAAATTTTCATCATTGTCAAAATTTTATTTCTATAGAAAATTTTGTTCACATTTTATTCGGTTCATAATCATGGTTGCCACTCGAGCCAAAAATAATCTACCAAGATTTTATTTCTATAGAAAATTTTGTCAAAAGTTGATTTCTATAGAAAATTTTGTTAAAATTTTATTGCTGTAGAAATTCTTTTCAAAATTTTCTTTCTATAGAAAATTTTGTGAAAATTTTTATTTCTATAGAAAATTTTGTGAAAATTTTATTTCTATAGAAAATTTTGTTAAAATTTTATTTCTGTAGAAAATTTTGTCAAAATTTTATGTCTACTTTGTCAAACTGAATTATATACGTATTGGATCGATCTTTGTTGATTTAATATATACCACGTATGGACTTACATACAATTTAGAAGATGGTATTAGGAGGTTTTAAGATACCTTGCCATCGGCAAGCGTTACCGCAACTTAAATAATTCTATTGTGGGCGGCAGTGTTTAGAAGAATTTTCTACGCAATCCATGATGGAGGGTACATAAGCTTCGGCCTGGCCGAACTTACGGCCGTATATACTTGTTTAGTTTAATATATACCCCGTATGGACTAGCTTACAATTTAGAAGAGGGTGTTAAGAGGTTTAAGATACCTTGCCATTGGCAAATGTTACCGCAACCCAAGTAATTCGATTGTGGATGACAGTCTTCAGTAGAAGTTTCTACGCAATCCATGGTGGAGGGTATATAAGCTTAGGCCTGGCCGTACTTACGGTCGTATATACTTGTTTCCTATTGCCTTTTTACACGAGTACAAAGCTACCGTTGCTTTCCTCACCCTTTCTTCAATATTAAGCTTAAAGTTAAGCTTCCTGTTCAAAATAACGCCAAAGTATTTTGCACACTCGCCTAAGGGTATTCCAATACCTCCTAAGGATATGGGCTTAACCGTAGAAGTTTTACGATCTTTGCAGTACATGACTAATTTTGTCTTGGCAGGATTTACTCCAAGACCATTCTCTTTCCCCCATTTCTCAGTCATCCGGAGGGCTCTTTTTATAACATCTCTGATTGTGGATGGGAATTTTCCTCCGACTGCTAGGGCCACATTCATCATTGTCAAAATTTTATTTCTATAGAAAATTTTGTTCACATTTTATTCGGTTCATAATCATGGTTGCCACTCGAGCCAAAAATAATCTACCAAGATTTTATTTCTATAGAAAATTTTGTCAAAAGTTGATTTCTATAGAAAATTTTGTTAAAATTTTATTGCTGTAGAAATTCTTTTCAAAATTTTCTTTCTATAGAAAATTTTGTGAAAATTTTTATTTCTATAGAAAATTTTGTGAAAATTTTATTTCTATAGAAAATTTTGTTAAAATTTTATTTCTGTAGAAAATTTTGTCAAAATTTTATGTCTACTTTGTCAAACTGAATTATATACGTATTGGATCGATCTTTGTTGATTTAATATATACCACGTATGGACTTACATACAATTTAGAAGATGGTATTAGGAGGTTTTAAGATACCTTGCCATCGGCAAGCGTTACCGCAACTTAAATAATTCTATTGTGGGCGGCAGTGTTTAGAAGAATTTTCTACGCAATCCATGATGGAGGGTACATAAGCTTCGGCCTGGCCGAACTTACGGCCGTATATACTTGTTTAGTTTAATATATACCCCGTATGGACTAGCTTACAATTTAGAAGAGGGTGTTAAGAGGTTTAAGATACCTTGCCATTGGCAAATGTTACCGCAACCCAAGTAATTCGATTGTGGATGACAGTCTTCAGTAGAAGTTTCTACGCAATCCATGGTGGAGGGTATATAAGCTTAGGCCTGGCCGTACTTACGGTCGTATATACTTGTTTCCTATTGCCTTTTTACACGAGTACAAAGCTACCGTTGCTTTCCTCACCCTTTCTTCAATATTAAGCTTAAAGTTAAGCTTCCTGTTCAAAATAACGCCAAAGTATTTTGCACACTCGCCTAAGGGTATTCCAATACCTCCTAAGGATATGGGCTTAACCGTAGAAGTTTTACGATCTTTGCAGTACATGACTAATTTTGTCTTGGCAGGATTTACTCCAAGACCATTCTCTTTCCCCCATTTCTCAGTCATCCGGAGGGCTCTTTTTATAACATCTCTGATTGTGGATGGGAATTTTCCTCCGACTGCTAGGGCCACATCGTCTGTGTATGCCACCACTTTTATCCTTTCTTTTTCTAGGGAAACCAGAAGGTTGTTTATAGCAACATTCCAAAGAAGAGGTGATAGAACTCCTCCTTGGAGAGTGCCTCTGTTCACATACCTTTGCATGTTTGCTTGTCCTAGTTTGGCTGAAATACGTTTCCTCATTAGCAGTTTGTCTAGCAGCATAAGTAACCTGGATCAACATTCAGAGTTGCCAGTCCATTTAATATCGAGCTCGGATGGACGTTATTGAATGCCCCTTCGATGTCTAGAAACGCCACGATTGTGTATTCATTGCATGTAGTGAGCTTTCGATAAAGCTGACTAGTTCATGCAAAGCGGTCTCAGTAGACCTGCCCTTCGAGTATGCATGCTGTCGCTTCGAGAGCAAACTTGAACCGACGCTAGTTCTAAGATAAATGTCTATCATCCTCTCCAGAGCCTTAAGTATGAATGAGGATAAGCTGATTGGTCGGAAATCCTTCGCACTCGAGTGAGAGGCTTTTCCTGCTTTAGGTATGAAAACGACTTTTGTTTCCCTCCACTTTTCTGGAATATATGCTAAGTTTATACATCCTTTATATATCACTGTCAACCAAGGGATAATTCTGTCAGTCACTGTTTGTAACTCCGCCGGAGTAATTCCATCAGGTCCGGGGGATTTGAATGACCCAAAGCTATTTAACGCCCATTTTATTCTAGATTCCGATAGAAGTTCCTCGAATTTGAAGGATTTGAGATGGTTACATAAAATTTTGGTTTACATAGTGGTGAAGGATATAATATAGTCGGCCCCGCCCGACTTTAGGTTTTACTTACTTGTTTGTTTAATTACTTGTATCTTTTATTTCCAATAAATTATTTGATTGATACTATTTCATGTTTGAAGCGCTTTCAATTCAAAAATTATTTAATAGAACAACGAGCACTCCTAAGGATAATTCCCCCACAGCGAATACCGTCTGCAATCATTTGGCCGATCATCTACAGAATGGAAATCATGTAAGCAGACGCCTAAGGGGAGTATTATTATTGCTTATTTATTTGCCAATTTTTTTAAATATTGTAATTTTTCTCGCTTCACAATTTTTTTGGGGCCAACGAAATAATACCCCTGCCTGTTTCATTATCACACATACAGACTCACTGACTTGCACTAACTTTTTTCGAGTGATATAATATATGAACCATTAAAGAGCAAGGCTTTATTTAATGTCTTTAAAGTTCTGTTACCAAAAAATACCTACAATAATTTAAGTCCTTTTAACCCTGGCTTCCTGCGGTGCATGCGGCATCGCCCTTATTTCAGTGAGTTTGAGAAAATTCTAAACTTTCGTCAGTTTAACTTGATTTCGATTTTTTATTCTCTTCTTTGTGATGTGGGCGTGTGTGTGTGTGTGGTAGACATGCAGAGGGTTTCATCACAAACTTTTCCTGAAATTTTTGTCGTAATTTAGCAAGAAATAAGCCATCCAGCATCAGCAGGTGATAGTGAAATATACAACAGACAGTGAGTTTCACAAATTTATTAGAAATTTGAGTTGCCTTCGCCATAGGATGGGTGGTATACTAACTTTGGTATTCCGTGTGTAACCCATCGATATATTGATATTGCAGCTTATAAAGTACATATATTCTGGAGCGTCCGTTCAAGTCACGCTAACTATTGCATCATTTTGGTCGATAATTTAACCATTAATCGGGAGCCACCGTTGTGCAATGGTTAGCATGCCAGTATTGCATACACAGGGTCGTGGCTACAAACACAGTTTCGACCAAACACCAAAAAGTTTTTCAGCGGTGGATTATCCCCTCTAAGTAATGCTGGTGACATTTCTGAGTGTTTCAAACCTTATCTAAGTGCTTTCAATTTGGAACGCCGTTCGGATTCAGCTATAACTAGTATACACGCACAGAAAAACCATGTTTGGACATAGTTGCCGCATCCATTTAATGCTTATCTAGAGCATATAATTGCCGCGAAAACCATGTATTTTGTCTTTGTAAAAATAGTTTTCGAGCGGAGAAAAATGTATGGTGGCTATAAGCATTTGAATGGTTTTCAAATACCGCAAACATGTTCTACCATTTAAATGATAGAATTTGAGACCATTAAATGGTCGGGAAAATCATGTACCTGACCATTCAATTTTTTTACTTTTTTACAGGGAAAAAAGTATTTTTACAGGTTAAGTATAGACATGTCTAGAACCATTACATGGCCATAAAGACCATTAACATTTTTTTCGTGACCATTTAATTTTTTAACTTTTTTGCAGCGAAAATAATTTTATAAAAACATTGAGCAGGTACACACGCGTCAGTCGTGTGTTGATTGTTTCTTGGAATGGACGGAGAATACGGATTTACTGTGTTTTGTGTTAATTTATTTATTCAGAAGTGGCACGTGGTTTTATGTGAACACAAAAAAGGAAAGTGTAATTGAAAAAATGTACCTGTTTTTTGTTCTGCATTTTGCTATATGTCGATGTCTGCGTTTGTACATTTGATGGGTACGATGTAAATATGCAATAATTATTGTTGAAATTGAAATAAAATACAGTGTGTAAAAATATATGATGTTTGCTTGAACGGCATTATAAATACAAATAAACAATGAATTAGTTTATAAATAAATAAAAACTAACAAATAAAGTTAATTTTGTGTTTTCTTTTCTCAAGTGGCGTCCTTTTTTCGACGATCAAAAAAGTTTTTTCATAAAGATCAAAATATTTTAGGTTGCGACCATGTTCTTTTAACTAGGAGAAAAATATTTTTAATGAACATTTCAAATAGTGACCATTGTCTTTTCATTCAAACAAAATTCTTTTTATCAATATAATAACATTTTAGATGAGGACAATTATATTTTTCTTAGAACCATGTTCACTGAGCCAACATGGTTGCAGGTTAAAATGTTACATGGTCGCCGCAAAAATAGCTCCTACACCCTCAAAAAAAAATCGCTTCTCTAACATATGTTCCAAACATATTTTGCAGGAAGCACATATATTATTGGATACTGCCGAAACATTAATATGTTTGTTTTATGTGAACATATTATATGTTTGGAAGCGTTTGAACCCAAAAATATTATATGCTTGGAAGAATTTTCCCCAAAGAAGATTGTGCTCATTCCCTCACATAATTTTCACTTCCACGAAATTTAGTTCTTCGTACCTTTTTCTGTAATACAAATAATGTTGAAGAAATTATTCAATTTTATAAATCTTTAAAATTTTACCTTTCGCCTGGACGGAGAATCGAACCGAGGGCCATACAGTTTGTAAGCCAACACACTATCCACTGGGCTACGTAGCAGTTATAGTCACCAGTAGACAATTATCGTTATAAGTTACATTTATATAGCATAGTTTGCAGCGCCCACGAGCCCATGCAAATATAACATTATTTAAAAGAAACATACATTTGTTGGCCACGTGGAGCAGTGGTTAGCATGTCTGCCTTGCATGCAAAGGGTCGTGGGTTCAATTCCTGCTCCGACCGAACCAATTTTTTTTTTTTGTAATTTAGACATTTATACTATATTAAATTTTTATATGAAAGTTCGAAATGTGGGTTATTAAATATTTACAGTCAGAAACAGTGCTTGATATAAACGAAATGGCTTTTGAATAAAATATTATTTTTTTATTGCAAAAATAACAATTTTATAACAAAAAACTGATTTTGGTATAAAAGTTTGAAATTTTGGAAGAAAATCAAAAACTCTAACAAAAGAAGAGTATAAACATACATAAATAATTTTATAATGTACACATAAATTTATTTAGGCGTGAACCGTTTTTTACTAGCATTTTACACTATTTTAAAAGCCTTTAAAACTTATCGTATTTTGTACTTAATTTCATTTTTATACCCTCCACCATAGGATGGGGGTATATTAACTTTGTCATTCCGTTTGTAAGACATCGAAATATTGCTCTAAGACCCCATAAAGTATATATATTCTGGGTCGTGGTGAAATTCTGAGTCGATCTGAGCATGTCCGTCCGTCCGTCCGTCCGTCTGTTGAAATCACGCTAACTTCCGAACGAAACAAGCTATCGACTTGAAACTTGGCACAAGTAGTTGTTATTGATGTAGGTCGGATGGTATTGCAAATGGGTCACATCGCTCCACTTTTACGTATAGCCCCCATATAAACGGACCCCCAAATTTGGCTTGCGAGGTCTCTAAGAGAAGCAAATTTCATCCGATCCGGTACATGGTGTCAGTATATGGTCTCTAACAACCATGCAAAAATTGGTCCACATCGGTCCATAATTATATATAGCCCCCATATAAACCGATCCCCCGATTTGGCTTGCAGAGCCTCTAAGTGAAACAATTTTCATCCGATCCGGCTGAAATTTGGTACATGGTGTTGGTATATGGTCTCTAACCACCGTGCAAAAATTGGTCCATATCGGTACATAATTATATATAGTCCCCATATAAACCGATCCCCCGATTTGGCTTGCGAGGCCTCTAAGAGAAGCAAATTTCATCCGATCCGGCTGAAAGTTGGTACGTGATGGTAGTATATGGTCTCCAACAACCATGCAAAAATTTGTCTACATCGGTCCATAATTATATGTAGCCCTCATATAAACCGATCACCAGATTTGACCTCCGGAGCCTCTTGGAAGACCAAAATTCATCTGATTCAGTTGAAATTTGGTACGTGGTGTTAATATATGGCCTCAAACTCCCATGCAAAAATTGGTCGAAATCGGTCCATAATTATATATAGGACCCATATAAACCGATTTGACCTCCAGAGCCCCTTGGAAGAGCAAAATTTTTCCCATTCGGTTGAAATTTGGTACGTGATGTTAGTATATGGTATCCAACCAGAATTGAAATATGGGGGTTGCTTATATGGGGGCTATATACAATTATGAACGTGATATGGACCAATTTTTTGTGATTGGGGATCGATTTATCTGAGGGCTATATATAACTATAGACCGATATGGACCTAGTTAGGCATGGTTGTTAACGGACATATACTAGCACAATGTACCAAATTTCAACTGACTCGGATGAAATTTGCTCCTCCAAGAGGCTCCAAAGCTAAATCTCGGGATCGGTTTATATGGGGGCTATATATGATTATGGACTGATATGGACCACTTTTGGCATGGTTGTTAAATATCATATACTACCAACACGTACCAAATTTCAACCAGATCGGATGAATTTTGCTTCTCCAAAATGCACCGGAGGTCACATCTGGGGATCGGTTTATATAATATAATTATATAATTATGAACTGGTATGAAACAATTCCTGCATGGTTGTTGGATACCATATACTAACATCACGTACCAAATTTCAACCGAATCAGATGGATTTTGCTCTTCCAAGGGGCTCCGGAGGTCAAATCTGGGGATTGGTTTATATAGGGGCTATATATAATTATGGACCGATTTCGACCAATTTATGCATGGGTGTTTGAGGCCATATATTAACACCACGTTCCAAATTTCAACTGAATCAGATGAATTTTGGTCTTCCAAGAAGCTCCGAAGGTCAAATCTGGTGATCGGTTTATATGGGGGCTATATATAATTATGGACCGATGTGGACCTATTTTTCCATGGTCATTAGAGACCATATACTAACAGCATGTACCAAATTTCAGCCGGATCGAATGAAATTTGCTTCTCTTAGAGGCTCCGCAAGCCAAATCGGGGGATCGGTTTATAAGGGGGCTATATATAATTATTGACCGATGTGGACCAATTTTTGCATAGTTGTTTGAGACCATATACTGACACCATGTATCAAATTTAAGCCGGATCGGATGAAATTTGCTTCTCTTAGAGGCTCCGCAAGCCAAATCGGGGGATCGGTTTATATGGGGGCTATATATAATTATGAACCGATGTGGACCAATTTTTGCATGGTTGTTAGAGACCATATACACTTGTTTTAATTAAATTTAAGATACTCATCTTTCATGTTAGTGTCATTCCGTTATAGGAATTGTGATCGATTTGACTTTTCGAGTTTTCGACTTTTTCAAAATTTTGTAAAAAAAAGTAAAATCGACTTTTTTTAACAATTTATGCATTAAAAAAACCATCATATTTTCCACTAAAGATGAAGTTACGAGTTTTACTGTGACCGAGAATAATTGCACTAAGATTTAAGCCATACGTGTACGTTGTTAACAACGTGAACAATCAAGTATGTACATCCTCTCGTGGTATGTGTAACGTTCAATACAAACGAAGGATGGACATGAAATGAAAATAAGCTATCGAACCTAAACATCAAACAAAGCCATCGTATTAGCAAATGAGAACGACTACGGTATGATGATGTTGTGGGTGGTATTGAGGTGTGGTGAAAAAAAAGACTACCACCGTCTACCGGTAGTATGACGACACACATCACTGCCACAATCTAACAAGTTGTTGTGCGTGAAAATGAAAATAACGATACGACGCCAACGACCGACCATGGGAGAAAAAACGGAGGAACGAGAACAAATATAAACAATGTAAACACCCTCATTTGGCACAATATCCTACTACTACGCTTTTCCAGTAGTGTATTTGTTTGCCTTTACGAAACATGTCTGATTAGGGGCCCCGAGATTACACTCATGATGTGATGTGTGTATACAGTGAGCACATACTGTACAAAATTATTTTTGAAAGAAAGTTATTATTTCACCCTTTAATTTTGTTTATTTTATTTCAAACTTTATGTTTTTTTTAAAGCGGATTCAGAACTTAATTTAACACTAAAACTTACAACAACAAAAATTTTAAAACAAAAGCAAAAGATATGACACATTTTACGCGCCTCAGGTATGTGTATATCTTATTTCTGTGGCAATTGGGCGGCTTTGGACTTCCAAATATGCTGTTATATTCGATTGCTTGTTTAAATTGGTACATTATTTTAACTCGCTATTGAAGTTTTCGAAATTAAATTAGACAAACGTCCGCAGATATTATAAAATTAGTTATAAATCTAAGGAAAGAAGACATGACTCTTCGTGAAATCAGATCTATTATGAAGAGAAGTCATAATACAGTTAAGAATATATTTGATAAGCACGCAAAATTTGGCACAATAAAAAATCGTCCAGGTGCAGGCGGACCAAGAGGCTGTGTGTGATGTAAAGAAGAATCCGTGCAGTAAAAATATCGGGGGAAAGTCTTCTCTAGAAAAAAATATAAAAGTAAGTGATAGCACAGTAGGACGAGAACCGCATGCATACACGCAGAGAAGAAACATGATTGTCACAATCATATTCGAAGAGCAAAATAATATGATAGAAGCTATTTTTGCGGCGACCATGTAACATTTTCACCTGTAACCATGTTGGCTCAGTGAACATGGTTCTAAGAAAAATAAAATTGTCCTCATCTAACATGTTATTATATTGATAAAAAGAATTTTATTTGAATCAAAATACAATGGTCACGATCTAAAATGTTATGGTATTCGTCAAAAATGTTTTTCTTCCAACATGGTCACAGCTTAAATGTTTTGATCTTTATGAAAAAAATTTTTTCGCCGTCGAAAAAAGGACACCACTTGAGAAAAGAAAACAAAAAATTTACTTTATTTATTTATAAACTAATTCATTGTTTATTTGTGTTTATAATAACGTGCAAGCAAACATCACATATTTTTACACACTCTATTTTGGTTTAATTTCAACAATAAGTAATCATTCCATATTTACTTCGTGCCCATCAAATGTACCAACGCAGACATCATGTAACTGCAAATAAAAACACGTGTATACGGCCGTAAGTTCGGCCAGGCCGAATCTTATGTACCCTCCACCATGGATTGCGTAGAAACTTCTACGAAAGACTGTCATCCATAATCGAATTACTTGGATTGTGGTATCTTAAAACTTCTTAACATCGTTTTCTAAATTGAGAGTTAGTCCAAACGTGGTATTAGACAAAAAATTGTGTATAGCTAAGTCTACAAATAATTACGAATCGATATGGACTTTTTGCACGCTACGTAGAGAGCCAGAATTGAAATATGGGGGTCGCTTATATGGGGGCTATATACAATTATGAACTTGATATGGACCAATTTTTGTGTGATTGGAAATCGATTTATCTGAGGGATATATATAACTATAGACCGATATGGACCTAGTTAGGCATGGTTGTTAACGACCATATACTAGCACAATGTACCAAATTTCAACTCACTCGGATGAAATTTGCTCCTCCAAGAGGCTCCAAAACCAAATCTCGGGATCGGTTTATATGGGGCTATATATGATTATGGACTGATATGGACCACTTTTGGCATGGTTGTTAAATATCATATACTATCTCCACGTACCAAATTTCAAGCAGATCGGATTAATTTTGCTTCTCCAAAAGGCACCGGAGTTCAAATCTGGGGATCGGTTTATATGGGAGCTATATATAATTATGGGCCGATATGGACCAATTTTTGCATGGCTATTGGATACCATATACTGACATCACGTACCAAATTTCAACCAAATGGGAAGAATTTTGCTCTTCCAACGGGCTCTGGAGGTCAAATCTGGGGATCGGTTTATATGGGGCCAATATATAATTATGGACCGATACCGACCAATTTTTGCATGGGAGTTTGAGGCCATATATTAACACCACGTACCAAATTTCAACTGAATCAGATGAATTTTGGTCTTCCAAGAGGCTCCGGAGGTCAAATCTGGTGATCGGTTTATATGTGGGCTATATATAATTATGGACCGATGTGGACCAATTTTTGCATGGTTGTTAGAGACCATATACTAACACCATGTACCAAATTTCGGCCGGATCGGATGAAATTTGCTTCTCTTAGAGGCCTCGCAAGCCAAATCGGGGGATCGGTTTATATGGGGGCTATATATAATTATGGACCGATGTGGACCAATTTTCGCATGGTTGTTAGAGACCATATACTAACACCATATACCAAATTTCAGTCGGATGGATGAAATTTGCTTCTCTTAGAGGTCTCGCAAGCCAAATCGGGGGATCGGTTTATATGGGGGCTATATATAATTATGGACCGATGTGGACCAATTTTTGCATGGTTGTTAGAGACCATCTACTAACACCATGTACCAAATTTCAGCCGGATCGGATGAAATTTGCTTCTCTTAGAGCAATCGCAAGCCAAATCGGGGGATTGGTTTATATGGGGGCTATATATAATTATGGACCGATGTGGACCAATTTTTGCATGGTTGTTAGAGACCATATACTAACACCATGTACCAAATTTCAGCCGGATCGGATGAAATCTGCTTCTCTTAGAGGCCTCGCAAGCCAAATTTGGGGGTCCGTTTATATGGGGGCTATACGTAAAAGTGGACCGATATGGTCCGATTTGCAATACCATCCGACCTACATCTATAACAACTACTTGTGCCAAGTTTCAAGTCGATAGCTTCTTTCGTTCGGAAGTTAGTGTGATTTCAACAGACGGACGGACGGACGGACATGCTCAGATCGACTCAGAATTTCACCACGACCCAGAATATATATACTTTATGGGGTCTTAGAGCAATATTTCGATGTGTTACAAACGGAATGACAAAGTTAATATACCCCCATCCGTCTGTTGAAATCACGCTAACTTCCGAACGAAACAAGCTATCAACGTGAAACTTGGCACAAGTAGTTGTTATCGATGTAGATCGGATGGTATTGAAAATGGGCCATATCGGTCCACTTTTACGTATAGCCCCCATATAAAGGGACCCTCAGATTTGGCTTGTGGAGCCTCTAACAGAAGCATATTTCATCCGATCCGGCTGAAATTTGGTACATGGTGTTGGTATATGGTCTCTAACAACCATGCAAAAATTGGTCCACATCGGTCCATAATTACATATAGCCCCCATATAAACCGATCCCCAGATTTGGCTTGTGGAGCCTCTAAGAGAAGCATATTTCATCCGATCCGGCGGAAATTTGGTACATGGTGTTGGTATATGGTATCGAACAATCGTGCAAAAATTGGTCCACATCGGTCCATAATTATATATAGCCCCCATATAAACCGATCCCCAGATTTGGCTTGTGGAGCCTAAAAGAGATGCAAATTTCATCCGATTCGGCTGAAATTTGGTACATGGTGTTGGTATATGGTCTCTAACAACCATGCAAAAATTAGTTCACATCGGTCCATAATTATATATAGCCCCCATATAAACCGATTCCCAGATTTGGCTTGCGGAGCCTCAAAGAAAAGAAAATTTCATCCGATCCGGCTGAAATTTGGTACATGACGTTGGTATATGGTCTCTAACAACCATGCAAAAATTGGTCAACATCGGTTCATAATTATATATAGCCCCCATATAAACCGATCCCCATATTTGGCTTGCGAAGTCTCCAAGAGAAGCAAATTTCATCCAATCCGGTTGTAATTTGGAACATGGTGTTAGTATATGATCTTTAACAACCGTGTCACAATTGGTCCATATCGGCCCATAATTATATATAGCCCCCATATAAAACATTCTCCAGATTTGACCTCGGAGCCTCTTGGAGGAGCAAAATTCATCCGATCCGGTTCAAATTAGGCACGTAGTGTTAGAATATGGTCGCTAACAACCATACCAAAATTGGTCCAATCACACAAAAATTGGTCCATATCGGTTCATAATCATGGTTTCCACTAGAGCCAAAAATAATCTACCAAAATTTTATTTCTATAGAAAATTTTGTCAAAATTTTATTTCTATAGAAAATTTTGTTCAAATTTTATTCGGTTCATAATCATGGTTGCCACTCGAGCCAAAAATAATATACCAAGATTTTATTTCTATAGAAAATGTTGTCAAAAGTTTATTTCTATAGAAAATTTTGTTAAAATTTTATTTCTATAGAAAATTTTGTCAAAATTTTCTTTCTATAGAAAATTTTGTTAAAATTTTATTTCTGTAGAAAATTTTGTCAAAATTTTATGTCTACTTTGTCAAACCGAATTATATACGTATTGGATCGATCTTTTTTGATTTAATATATACCACGTATGGACTTACATACAATTTAGAAGATGATGTTAGGAGGTTTTAAGATACCTTGCCATCGGCAAGCGTTACCGCAACTTAAGTAATTCGATTGTGGATGGCAGTGTTTAGATGAAGTTTCTACGCAATCCATGATGGAGGGTACATAAGCTTCGGCCTGGCCGAACTTACGGCCGTATATACTTGTTTCAATTACACTTCCCTTTTTTGTCTTCACATAAAACCACGGCCACTTCTGAATAAATAAATTAACACAAAACACAGTAATTCCGTATTTTCCGTCCATTCCAAGAAACAATCAACACACGACTGACGCGCAAAATGAAAATCGTGTGTACCTGCTCAATGTTTGTATAAAATTCTTTTCGCTGCAAAAATTTAAAAAAATAAATGGTCACGAAAACAATGTACATGGTCTTTATAGCCATTTAATGGTTCTAGACATGTCTATACGTAACCTATAAAAATACTTTTTCCCTGCAAAAAGTAAAAAATTTGAATGGTACATGATTTTCCCGAACATGTAATGGTCTCAGAATCGATCATTTAACAAATAGAACATGTTTTTTCTATAGTAATAAAATTTTGACAAAATTTTCTATAGAAATAAAATTTTGGTAGATTTTTTTTGCGATATGGACCAATTTTTGTGTGATTGGCGATCGGCTATATATAACTATACACCGATATGGACCAATTTTTGCATGGCTGTTAGCGGCCATATACTAGCGCAATGTACCAAATTTCAATCGAATGGGATGAATTTTGCTCCTCCAAGAGGTTCCTCATATAAATCGATCTGGGGATCGATTTATATGAGGGCTATATATAATTATGGACCGATGTGGACCAATTTTTGCATGATTGTTAGAGACCATATACTAACACCACGTAACAAATTCGAACCGGATCGGATAAAATTTGCTCTTCCAAGAGGCTCCGGAGTTCAAATCTGGGGATCGGTTTATATGGGTGCTATATATAATTATGGGCCGATATGGACCAATTTTTGCATGGTTATTAGCGACCATATTCTAGGTTAGGTTAGGTGGCAGCCCGATGTATCAGGCTCACTTAGACTATTCAGTCCATTGCGATACCACATTGGTGAACTTCTCTCTTATCACTGAGTGCTGCCCGATTTCATGTTAAGCTCAATGACAAGGGACCTCCTTTTTATAGCCGAGTCCGAACGGCGTTCCAAATTGCACTGAAACCATTTGGAGAAGCTTTGAAACCCTCAGAAATGTCACCAGCATTACTGAGGTGGGATAATCCACCGCTGAAAAACTTTTTTGGTGTTCGGTCGAAGCAGGAATCGAACCCACAACCTTGTGTATGCAAGGCGGGCATGCTAACCATTGCACCACGGTGGCTCCATTCTAACACCGTGTACCAAATTTCAACCGGATCGGATGAACTTTGCTCCTCCAAGAAGCTCCGGAGGTCATATCTGGGGATCGGTTTATATGGGCGTTATATATAATTATGGGCTGGTATGGACCAATTTTTACATGGTTGTTAGAGACCATATACTAACACCACGTAACAAATTCGAACCGGATCGGATGAAACTTGCTCTTCCAAGAGGTTCCGGAGTTCAAATCTGGGGATCGGTTAATATGGGGGCTATATATAATTATGGGCCGATATGGACCAATTTTTGCATGGTTATTAGAGACCATATTCTAACACCACGTACCAAATTTCAACCGAATCGGATGAACTTTGCTCCTCCAAGAAGCTCCGGAGGTCATATCTGGGGATCGATTTATATGGGGGTTATATATAATTATAGGCTGATATGGACCAATTTTTGCATGGTTGTTAGAGACCATAACACCACGTAACAAATTCGAACCGGATCGGATGAAATTTGCTCTTCCAAGAGGCTCCGGAGTTCAAATCTGGGGATCGGTTTATATGGGGGCTATATATAATTATGGGCCGATATGGACCAATTTTTGCATGGTTATTAGAGACCATATTCTAACACCACGTACTAAATTTCAACCGGATTGAATGAATTTTGCTCCTCAAAGAGGCTCCGCAAGCCTAATCTAGGGGTTGGTTTATATGGGGGCTATACGTGAAAGTGGTCCGATATGGCCCATTTGCGGAGTTGGGAATTTGTTTTTTATCGAAAATAAATGACCCAAACATTTTATGTTAATTTAGAAACATTATATTTTTGCACTTACAAACATAATGACATCCATCCTTTGATGGAGGATATAAGAAGCAATATTTGATTACAAACGACAGACATCGCTATATTGTTTTAGAACATACATATGTTACAAACAGAGCAGTCAATTTTATCACACCGCTCCAGAAAGTATTCAAGAAGGCCAAGACTTGGAAGCATCTTTATTAGTGGTTTTTCCCTCTAGTTTGCTGCTTGCCGTGCACATGTTTTGTGAACCTAAAACTCAAAGAGCACGTCTCGAAATCGTGTTTCGCGAGAACAGCACTCCAGCGGAACGCAAACAGAGAACAGAGACGTCAACGTGCTGCCCATATTGAAGTTGGCATCGAATTTTCTCTGTTCTCTATGTTGCCTCGTTCACAACAGTCTTGTAGATGAGTATCAAAAAACTTTGTCATTATCTTTGCCGTGGTCTCCTTCATCATTTACGACTTCATCATCATTGTTGGCTAATAGGGATTGCAAATTTAAATTGGGAAAGTAGTGAATACGAATATTTTTGAGGTTGCATACACCATCAAAGGTATCAAATCAAAATATGGAACGTAGAGGAAGAAACGAAATAGGGCATTAGTTAGAATACCACCCCATTTGAGACTAAGACTGTTCTAAATTCTATTCCTAAACACCCACCACCATGTATCACATATAATAACACTAGTTTACAAAATAATTTTTTTTTTCACACATTTAATGAGATGTGACTTTTCTTATGTATTTTGATCTGCTGAATTCGAAACAATTTTTTATTTTTTTTTTATGGAACAGTTTTTGAGATATCCGATTATTTTTAGTTTTTCGCTCTTTTTTCACTAAACAATTTATATGTCGAGTAAGAAATGTTCGATTATATCGTTATTGATACTTAAATGGAAAGGAATTGAAATGACGAATACTCGTGTATAATTGGATTTGTGATAAGTTAAGTGGTTAAAAAACATGTAGATGTAGGTTAGGTGGCAGCCCGATGTATCAAGCTCACTTAGACTATTCAGTCCATTGTGATACCACATTGGTGAACTTCTCTCTTATCAATGAGTGCTGCCCGATTCCATGTTAAGCTCAATGACAAGGGACCTCCTTTTTATAGCCGAGTCCGAACGGGGTTCCGCATTGCAGTGAAACCACTTAGAGAAGTTTTGAAACCCTCAAAAATGTCACCAGCATTTCTGAGGTGTGATAATCCACCGCTGAAAAACTTTTTGGTGTTCGGTCGAAGCAGGAATCGAACTCACGACCTTTTGTATGCAAGGCGGGCATGCTAACCATTGCTCCACGGTGGCAATGGTTAGGGCTCATTTCCAAAAAAAAATGTTGTACAGTGATCTTTTTTCGCCGGATCTATATTTTTTGAACCACTTAACTTATGACAGATCCAATTATACATGATTATTCGTCATCTCAATATCTTTAAGTACCAATATTATTAAGGACATTTCATTAAGGACATTTCTAACTCGAGATAGAATTTGTTTAGTGCAAAAAGAGCGAAAAACTAAAAATAACGGGATAACTCAAAAACTGTTCCATAAACATTTTTTTAATATTTTTTTTTTCGAATTCAGCAGATCAAAATATATATATAATAAGTAAAAGCTAACTTACCAGTGCACTTTTGAAAAAAATTGAAAAAAGTTTGACAATATGTAACAATTATTTTCAAAAATGGAAAATCAAAATTAATCATGGGAAAACCCAGTCCATTATTTTTCCATTCAACAAGTCACCCAAACGACTCCCAAAGCGGCCTCTTACTTTAATCAAAACGAAATCAGAATTGGCAAAGAAATCAAGTACCTTGGGGTCATATTGGACGAGAAACTCCTATTTCGGAGACATATTGAATCTACCTGTGCCAAAGCCACTAAGACCTTCCGTTCTCTGTGGCCTTTACTCAACAAACGTTCAATATAAATGTATTATACAAATGTGTAATAAGGCCGATTATGTCCTACGCTGCTCCTGTATGGCATAACGCCGCCAAAAGCCACACGAAAAAGCTGCAAATCATTCAAAACAAATGCCTGAAAGTGATAAACAACAAACCATGGAGATATTCAACTTTTCATCTACATAATGAAACAGGATATGAACATTTTAAAGAATACATAGATAGACAAAGTACCAATTTCTTCAACAAAATAATAGACTCTCCTTACGAAGTAATGAGAGATTGTTTAGAATTATAGTAATTCCTACTCCAAACTATGACATCACCAAGCTTTGAGTAAATGATATATAATAAATTATCCTTTCAAAATAATTTATCTATATTCACCTTTACTCTCACGCTAATTCGTGAACCCTTCTCTGTAAATTAAATTAAGGTTTTTTCCCCACTTTTGCCTACAAAATCTAACTTAACACAATAAATATATAATATATTAAATAAGCTAGCATAAATTTAAATATAGTATTTATTTGTTGCAATATCTTATAGATAAAATCTCAAAATTGTCTTCAATACTATATGTAAACCTATGAAATTTTGGATGAATAAAATGAATTGAATTGAATATATAAGAAAAGTCACATCTCATCAAATTTACATTTTCAGTGTAAACTAGTGTAATTTGTCGTGTCTGTAACATAAATTCGTAATTTTGCGTTTTGGGTTATTTTACACAGTTTATTGTGTGGAATCGGACAGTACTCACTGAGAAGAGATAAGTTCACCACTGCTATGGCATCCAAATCACGGTGGCCACAGTTGGTGGAATTCTACCAAAAATGGTAGATTGGTAGAATTCTTCAAATTTCTATTGAAATAAAATTTTGACAAAATTCTCTATGGAAGTAAAATTTTGACAAAATCTCTATGGAAGTAATATTTTAACAACATTTTCTATAGAAAAAAAATTTTTACAACATTTTCTATAGAAATAAAATTTTTACAAAATTTTCTATAGAACTAAAATTTTAACAAAATTTTCTATAGAAATAAAATTTTTACAAAATTTTCTATAGAAATACAACTTTCAAAAACTTTTCTGTAGAAAAAAAAAATTGACAAAATTTTCTATAGAAATAAAATTTCTACAAAATTTTCTATAGAAATAAAATTTTTACAAAATTTTCTATAGAAAAAAAATGGACAAAATTTTCTGTAGAAAAAATTGACAAAATTTTCTATAGAAATAAAATTTCTACAAAATTTTCTATAGAAATAAAATTTTTACAAAATTTTCTATGGAAATAAAATTTTTACAAAATTTTCTATAGAAATAAAATGTTGACAAAATTTCCTATAGGAATAAAATTTTGACAAAACTTTCTATAAAAATAAAATTTCGACAAAATTTTCAATAGAAATAAAATTTGTACAAACTTTGGTGTAGAAAAAATTGACAAAATTTTTATAGAAATAAAATTTCTACAAAATTTTCTATAAAAAACAAGTATATACAGCAGTAAGTTCGGCCGGGCCGAATCTTAAATACCCACCACCATGAATCAAACTAGTTTTCTTTGAAAATTTCAGGGGGGTTTGATGACAAATATTTCCCCAAGCAGATCAGTTCAACCAGTACGATTCGCACAGATAAATGTAAAGATTTTGCCTATGAAGACTAGATCAAATTCTGAATTTATAAGAACCATTTTTTGTTTGAGTTTTAGAGGAATCATAAACATTTCTTGTAAGTGTGCAAGAAAATGATGAAATAACGCCTTGATTTGAAATCTAAAATCTATAGATTTTCATCCCAATTATTTAAATGATTACGAGAAGTAAAATCTGGAAATTTTGCATTCAGTTTCAAGCAATTTTCATGATCAGTGCGCCTTCTATACCCTCAATAAGTGGAATCGGCCTTACCAAATGGACTGATAAAACTAAATCATATGCACTTTGTTATGGGTCTAAAATGCCAGTATATTTTCAATTTGTGGCAAATCGGTTAAAAACTACAATTTTTAGAAACCCTAGGAGATAAATCGGGAGTTCAGTGTAATGGGGGCTATACCAAAACATGGAAGGACACACACAGTATTCAGCACATTTAATTGTAGTTCTAGAATATAGACCCCAAATCGGAGGGCCGGTTTATAAGGGGGCTATATCAAAAACTGCACCGATTCTCAATATATTCGGCACACCTCTTTATGGTCCTAGAATACCTCTACATTTCCAATTTCAGGCAAATTGGATAACAACTACGGATTCTAGAAGCCCAAGAAGTAAAATCGGGAGATCGGTTTATATGGGGCTATATCAAAACATGGTCAATAATCATCATTTTTGGCACATATCTTTATTTTCCTAGAATACCTCTAGATTCCAAATTTTAGGCAAATTGAATAAAAACTACGGATTCTAGAAGACCAAGACCATAAAATCGGGAGATCGGTCTATATGGGGGCTATATCAAAACATGGACCGATACTCACCATTTTCGGCACATCTCTTTATTTTCCTAGAATATCTCTAGATTTCCGATTTGAAGCAAATTGGGTAAAAATTAAGGATTCTAGAATACCAAGAAGTAAAATCGGGAGATCGGTCTATATGGTGGCTATATCAAAACATGGACCGGTACTCATCATTTTCGGCACACGTATTTAGGGTCCTAGAGTACCTCTAGATATCAAATTTGAGGCAAATTGGATTAAAACTACGGATTCTAGAAGCCCAAGAAGTAAAATCGGGAGGTCGGTCTATATGGGGGCTATATCAAAACATGGACCGATACACCCCCTTTGCGGCACACCTATTTATGGCCCTAGAATACCTCTAGATTTCCAATTTTAGGCAAATCGGATAGAAAATACACTTTCTAGACGCCCAAGAAGCAAATTCGGGAAATCGGTCCATATGGGGGCTATACCTAAACATGGACCGATAGACATTTTCGGTACACTTTTTGATGGTCCTCAAATACCTCTAGATTTCCAATTTCAGGCAAATTGGATAAAAATTACAGTTTTTATAAGCCCAAGAACCCAAATCGGGAGGTCGGTTTATATGGGGACTATATCAAAACTTGGTAGCCCATCTTCGAACTTGACCTGCCTGCAAACAAAACACGAATCTGTGCCAAATTTCAGGACGATAGCGCCATTATTGAAGGCCGTAGCGTGATTACAACAGAGAGACGGACATGCTTATATCGTCTTAGAATTTCTCCCTGATCAAGAATATATACACTTTATATAGTCGGAAATCGATATTTCGATGTGTTACAAACGGAATGACAAACTTATTATACCCCCATCACCATTCTATGGGGTTTTCAGCGTTGAATTATCCCACCTCAGTAATGCTGGTGACATTTCTGAGGGTTTCAAAACTTCTCTAAGTGGTTTCACTGCAATGTGGAACGCCGTTCGGACTCGGCAATAAAAAGGAGGTCCCTTGTCATTGAGCTTAACATGGAATCAGGCAGCACTTAGTGATAAGAGGGAAGTTCACCAATGTGGTATATCACAATGGACTGAATAGTCTAAGTGAGCCTGATACACCTAACCTAACCTAACCCACAGAAATAAAATTTTGACAAAATTTTCTATAGAAATTAAATTTTGGAAAAAAAATCTATAGAAATAAAATTTTGACAAAATTTTCCATAGAAATAAAATTTTGAAAAAATTTTCTATAGAAATAAAATTTTGACAAAATTTTCTATAGAAATAAAATTTTGACAAAATTTTCTATAGAAATAAAATGTTGACAAAATTTTCCATAGAAATAAAATTTTGACAAAATTTTCCATAGAAATAAAATTTTGACAAAATTTTCTATAGAAATAAAATTTTGACAAAAATAGAAATTAAATCTTGGAAAAAATTTTCTATAGAAATATAATTTTGACAAAAATTGTTATAGAAATAAGATTTTAACAAAAATTTCTATAGAAATAAAATTTTGACAAGATTTTCTATAGAAATGCAATTTTGACAAAATTTTCTATAGAAACGAAATTTTGGCAAAATTTTCTATAAAAATAAAATTATGACAAAATTTTCTATACAAATAAAGTTTTCCAAAATAAGATTTTATGGTACAATTTTCTACAAATTCTGTTAGATTATTTATGGCCCGAGTGGCAACCGTCGTAGGAAGCGTTCCACTGTCTTGTATGACCAACAAAGCTTTTCGAAATTCCTTAAGAATTTATTGACAATAAATGCACTCTTTTTGTCAATAATATATAAATCACTCGATGTAAACACAAACATTCCCATATGTCTGTATATACTTTATGTGTGAACGTGTATGTTGATGTACTCATGGTATATGTTAGTCTCGTATTCCTATTTGTAGAACCAGAAATCGATGAATATGAATGAGGATGAGAATGAGAATGAGAATATCATAATACTCATCTAAGTCAAACTTATTGCTATTCCAATGTCTATGAGGTCGGCCAAACATAAAGCAAAAATATATCCTTTATCCCTTTTGCACCACTCAATTGAACATAGTAAGCATTCGGTCAAAAGGATTTGCATACAAATAGAGTTTATCTCAATAGTCTGGATTTGAAGGTCTGCCAAAGGGGGATATAAAATAACAATCAAACTAATATCTAATAACAATTCGTGGAATAACTGGATGGGGATTCGTTCAATATAATACAACTTTTACATCAAATTTATTATTCACATCTAAATTTAACGGATAATTTTCGAATTCGTACAAAAAAAAAAAAAAACAAAACTGTACACCTGTATGAAGAGTGGATAAAACGATGCAACCACATCATTACGGGTGATAATTCCCATAAAACGGCAAGAAGGTAGAACACTTTTTCATAATGAAACAAGTAAGGAAAGTCTAAAGTCGGGCGGGGGCCGACTATATACCATATTACATCCGTCAAATGTGTTGGGGGCTATATATAAAGGTTTGTCCCAAATACATACATTTAAATATCACTCGATCTGGACAGAATTTGATAGACTTCTACAAAACCTATAGACTCAAAATTTAAGTCGGCTAATGCACTAGGGTGGAACACAATGTTAGTAAAACAAGTATATACAGCACTAAGTTCGACTGGGCCGAATCTTAAATACCCACCACCATGAACCAAATATTAGGGTTTCCTTTGAAATTTCTGGAGGGCTTGAGGACTTGAGGACACTTCCCGAAGATAAATTTAAAGATTTCACCTATGAGGACTATATCAGATTCTGGATTTATAAGAACCATTTTTGTTTGAGTTTTAGAGGAATCATTAACATCTCTTGTAAGTGTGCAAGAAAATTATAAAATAACGTCTTGATTTGAAATCTTAAATCTATAGAAGTAAAATCTGGAAATTTTACATTGAGTTTCAAGCAATTTTCATGATCAGTGCGCCTTCTACACCCTCAAAAAGTGAAGTCGGTTTATATGGAGGCATTACCAAATGGACCGATAAAAACTTAATCCGATACACGTTTTTGTGAGCCTAAAATACCAGAATATTTACAATTTCAGGCAAATCAGATAAAAACTACGGTTTCTAGAAACCCAAGGAGTTAAATCGGGAGATCGTTCTTATGAAGGCCATACTAAAATATGGACCGATACTCACCGTTTTCGGCACACCTCTTTATGACCCGAAAATACCTCTAGATTTCCAATTTCAGGCAAATAGGATAAAAACTGCGGTTTCTATAAGCCCAAGAAGTAAAATAGGGAAATCGGTCTATATGGGGGGTTATATCAAAATATGGAGCGATACTCACCATTTTCAGCACACCTCTTTATGGCCCTAAAATACCTCTAGATTTCCAATTTCAGACAAATTTGATAAAAACTACGGTTTCTATAAGCCCAAGACCCCAAATCGGAAGGTCGTTTTATATGGGGACCATACCAAAACATGGACCGATACTCACAATTTTTGGCACACGTATTTGTGGTCCTACAATACCTCTAGATTTCCAATTTCAGGTAAATTGAATAAAACCTGCGGTTTCTATAAGCCCAAGAAGTAAAATCGGAAGATCGGTCTATATGGGGGCTATACCAAAACATGGACCGATACTCACCATTTTTGGCACACCTCTTTATGGTCATAAAATACCTCTAGATTTCAAATTTCAGGCAAATTGGATAAAAACTACGATTTCTATAAGCCCAAGACCCCAAATCGGGAGGTCGGTTTATATGGGGACTATATCAAAACCTGGACCCATCTTCGAACTTGACCTGCCTGCAGACAAAATACAAGTTTGTGAAAAATTTCAGCACGATTGCTTCATTATTAAAGACTGTAGCGTGATTACAACAGACAGACGGACTGACGGACCGACGGACATCGTTATATCGTCTTAGAATTTCTCCCTGATCAAGAATATATACTTTATATAGTCGGAAATCGATATATCGATGTGTTACAAACGGAATGACAAACTTATTATACCCCCGTCACCATTCTATGGTGGTGGGTATAAAAATATGGGAAACATTTAAATCTGAAGCAATTTTAAGGAAACTTCGCAAAAGTTTATTTATGATTTATCGCTCGATATATATGTTTTAGAAGTTTAGGAAAATTAGAGTAATTTTTACAACTTTTCGACTAAGCAGTGGCGATTTTACAAGGAAAATGTTGGTATTTTGACCATTTTTGTCGAAATCAGAAAAACATATATATGGGAGATATATCTAAATCTGAACCGATGTGAACCAAATTTGGCACGCATAGCTATAATGCTAATTCTACTCCCTGTGCAAAATTTCAACTAAATCGGAGTAAAAAATTGGCCTCTGTGGTCATATGAGTGTACATCGGGCGAAAGCTATATATGGGAGCTATATATAAATCTGAACCGATTTCAATCAAATTTGGCAAGCGTAGCAACAATACTAATTCTACTCCCTGTGCAAAATTTCAACTGAATCGGAGTTAAAAAATTGGCCTCTGTGGTCATATGAGTGTAAATCGGGCGAAAGCTATATATGGGAGATATATCTAAATCTGAACCGATTTTTTCCAAAATCAATAGGGATCGTCTTTGAGCCGAAACAGGACCCTATACCAAATTTTAGGACAATCGGACTAAAACTGCGAGCTGTACTTTGCACACAAAAATACATCAATAGACAGACAGACGGACAGACAGACAGACAGACAGACGGACATCGCTAAATCGACTCAGAATTTAATTCTAAGACGATCGGTGTACTAAACGATGGGTCTCAGACTTTTCCTTCTTGGCGTTACATACAAATGCACAAACTTATTATACCCTGTACCACAGTAGTGGTGAAGGGTATAACTAATAAAATAGTGCACATTATTTAAATTTTGTCGAAAAAATGCTAAATCCTTTCTAGAAAAAGTGCGAATTTTTAAAAATAGTTGATGTCAAACATTCCAGACAAGCGTTATAATGCGTTAGAAATCATACAAAAATTGTAAAAATTATTTATTTATCAAAATATCACAAAATTTCTTTATTAACATCCAAATCACTGGAGTCGTATCACACCTTAAGAAGAAATCCAAATTTTGTGCAGCGGCTGTTGAAATGGAGGACTTCCGTCCTATGACAAGCCCATGTTAAAACAAGTAAGTAAAGTCTAAAGTCGGGCGGAGCCGACTATATTATACCCTTCACCACTATGTAGACAAACATTTGTGTTACCATCTCAACTACTTAAAATATGCTGGGAGCTATATACTAGTTTGCATTTCAGGATACAATACTTTTAATGGAAACAATTTTTTGTACTTCTACAAAAACTCTAGAATTAAAATTTAAATCGGCTAACGCCCTGGGATGAAACACAATGTTAGTAAAAAATATGGGAAATATGAAGCGAGAGAAATTTTAATGCAATTGTACAAAAGAGATTTATGATTTTTCAGGCGATACATATGTATTCGAGATATAGGACAATTAGAGTAATATTTACAATTTTTGCTACTCTGCAGTGGCGATTTTACAAAGATATTGGTTAGATCTCGCCAAGATATGTGGTCAAGTGTGGGTTGTGATATATTATTTGGTCTAGTCAGGCGACTTGGAGCCTTATTTAAAACTCATCCGTTCTGTGGAAATTTTGGCATTGCAGTGTGTAGGATATGGGGAAATCATCACAGAATTTTGTGTAAAGTGTGAGAATTTTGGCCATATTTGTATTCTCTGTGGAAACTATCCAGTCAATTGGAGGAAAATCCCATTGAAAATGGGTCTAAAATATGAAACAGTCTACCATATTTCCCCAACTCTGGTGTACGTATATATGGGAGCTATATACAATCTGAACCAATTTTGACTAAATTTGACATGCATAGTTAGAATAATAATTCTGCTATCTATGCGAAATTTCACGTAAATGGGAGAATAACTTTGGCCCCCCCTGGTCATATGAGTGCAAATCGGACGGAAGATATATATGGGAGCCATATCTAAATCTGATCCGATTTCAACCGAATTTGCCACAATTACCTATACTACTAAACGTACTCCTTGTGCGAAATTTTAAGCAAATCACGGCACAACCCTGGATTTTGAGGCCATATAAGTTCAAATCGGACGAAATATATATATGGGAGCTATATCTAAATCTGAACCGATTTTAACAAAATTTGACATACTTAACGATACTATTAAACGTACCCCTTGTGCAAAATTTGAAGCAAATCACGGCAAAACTCTGGCTTTTGTGGCCATATAAGTTCAAATCGGACGAAAGATATATATGGGAGCTATATCTAAATTTGAACCGATTTCAATCAAATTTACCAAGCATTGGTAGAATGTCAATTCTACCCTCTGTGCAAAATTTCACGAAGATCGGTAGTAAACTTTGGCCTCTGTGGTCATATGAGTCTAAATTGGACGAAAGATATATATGGGAGCTATATCTAAATTTGAACCGATTTGGCTGATATTTTGCAATGGTTTTGAGATTCATAAAATATTTGGATGTACGGTATTTCAAGAAAATCGGTTGATAAACACGCTAGCTATGACCACATCGGGGATAAATATATATGGCAGCTATATCTAAATCTGAACCGATTTTTTCCAAAACCAATAGCGATTGTCTCTGTCCCAAGAAATGGCCCTATGCCAAATTTGAGGACGATCGGACTTAAACTGCGTCCTGTACTTTGTGCACAAAATTACATATACAGACAGACGGACGGACAGACAGACGGACATCGCTAAATCGACTCAGAATTTAATTCTAAGCCGATCGGTATACTAAAAGATGGGTCTATGACCACTATTTCTTGGCGTTACATACAAATGCACAAACTTATTATACCCTGTACCACAGTAGTGGTGAAGGGTATAATCATCGCTTCTGCGCCAATTTTGCACCACTTCCGAATCCAAAAATAACATTTTCACTACATTTTTGGCGACGCTTTTTTTACTGGGTGGTTAAATCTTTGTCAAGATATGGGGTCAATTGTGCGTTGTGATATATTATTTGGCCAATTCGGGTGATATTTCCACAAGTCGGAGCTTTATTTAAAATTCGACCATTCTGTGGAAAGTTTGGCATTACAGTGTGTAGAATATGACTACGATATGGGGAAATCATCACAGAATTTTGTGTAAAATGTGGGTATTTTGGCCATATTAGATCAAGATGACACATTTAAATAGCATATTAAATGTATTCTCTGTGGAAACTATCGAGTCAATTGGAGGAAACTCCCATTGAAAATGGGTCTAAAATATGAAACATTCTACCATATTTCCCCTACTCTGGTGTACATATATATGGGAGCTATATCTAAATATGAACCGATTTGGCTGAAATTTTGCAAGTTTTGAAGAGATTTTGAAGAAAATCGGTTGATAAACACGCCAATTATGACCAGATCGAGGATAAATATATATGACAGCTATATCTAAATCTGAACCGATTTTTTCCAAAATCAATAGCGATTGTCTTTGTTCCAAAAAACGATGCTATGCCAAATTTGAGGACGATCGGACTTAAACTGCGAGCTGTACTTTGCACACAAAATTACATATACAGACGGAGGGACGAACAGACAGACAGACAGACAGACGGACATCGCTAAATCGACTCAGAATTTAATTCTAAGACGATCGGTATACTAAACGATGAGTCTCAGACTTTTCCTTCATGGCGTTACATACACCCTCAAAAAAAATCGCTTCTTTAACATATGTTCCAAACATATTTTGCAGGAAGCACATATATTATTGCATACTGCCGAAACATTAATATGTTTGTTTTATGTGAACATATTATATGTTTGGAAGCATTTTGAGCCAAAAATATTATATGCCTGGAAGAATTTTTCCCAAACACGATTGTGCTCATTCCCTAACATACTCGTAATTTTCACTTCCACGAAATTTTTTAGTTATTGGCACCTTTCTCTGTAATACAAATAATGTTGAAGAAATTATTCACTTTTATAATTTTTTTAAATTTTACCTTTCGCCTGCACGGAGAATCGAACCGAGGACCATACAGTTTGTAAGCCAACACACTATCCACTGGGCTACGTAGCTGTTATAGTCACCAGTAGATAATTATCGTTTTAAGTTACATTTATATAGCATAGTTTGCAGCGCCCACGAGCCTATGCAAACATAACATTATTTAACAGAAACATACATTTGTTTGCTACGTGGAGCAGTGGTTAGCATGTCTGCCTTGCATGCAAAGGGTCGTGGGTTCAATCCCTGCTCCGACCGAACTTTTTTTTTTTTTTTTTTTTAATTTACACATTTATATTTATACTATATTAATTTTTTTAAATGAAACTTCGAAATGTGCGTTATTAAAGATTTATAGTCAGTAACAGTGCGTGATATAAACGAAATTGACTGATTTTTGGATAAAATATTATTTTTTATTGCAAAAATAGCAATCTTGTAATAAAAAACTGTTTTTGTACAAAACTTTAAAATTTGGAAGGAATTCAAAAACTAAGAAAAGAGGAACGTGGAGTCGAGTATAAACATACATACATAATTTTATAATATTAACATAAATTTATTTAGGAGTGAACAGTTTTTTACTAGCATTTAACATCATCGCTCTAAAATTCCTTTTATTTTTCTTTAATAATTCATTTTAAAGAAAATAAACTTTTTAAATTGTTTTAGCTGTAAAACTCGAACTTAATGCCCGCTTTTATATTTGTCAACTCCTCGTGGACTACTTTTTAATAAAGAGGAACTAAAGTGCCCATAATGCCAAAATGATAAACAAAACACATGTCCACACATACATAAAATGCTGCTCTCAAGGCGAAAACATAAGCTGTTTGTTTTTCAAATGTCTATTCTCTTGGTTCAGAACATACAAGCGGTTTCACAGAAATTGTTCTCTTTTGACTCTTTTGCTGTGTTATATTGATATCTTTCGTCAACTCTCCCGGTTTCCATCTCTATTTCTCTTTATACTCTCTCTGTCGCTTTGAATAAAATATCACAACATATGTATGTTTAGTCGAAATTTGTAAATTTATATATGTTTGTATTCACACATATGATTTTTATGAAACATTCATGCCCCAAACATAATATATTCTAACATATTAACATAGATGTCCCAAACATTTAGTGTTAGTTTAGGAACATTACATGTTCGCACTTAAATATATTGTGGTTTAAAATCGTGCCCGAAACACATTTTGTTTATATCGGAACATATGAAAAACATATTTTTCTAACAGTGTACAAATGCACAAACTTATTATACCGTGTACCACAATAGTGGTGAAGGGTATAAAAACTTGACAATAAATTTAATTTTCTGTAAAATAAAAATAATATTTCGATGGAATTAAAGTACGTTGACAATTTTTTTCTTATGCCTTGTGATGTTGTCATAAAAATAATGTACAATTTTATTTATATTAGAGTTTATGTTATTTTAATCTCAACATTATTATCTCTCTGTGTTAAACTAAATTAACCACACAAATGATCGATTTAAAAACTAAAGAGAATTGCTCATTGAGGGTAATGAGAAAGTACAAGAGAACCCAGATATGCCGGTTGCAACCGTTCAGTATTGTACGAGACGCTGAACTTGAAACACGCATAGAGTACTAAAGTCGTATCAACTGTGGAAATTGCTTGACTATGGCATACTTCTGTTCTGAAAAACAACAACTGGATTTCAAACTGAGGTAGTTTAAAGTGATATCAATAGTACGCCAATGTTCTACACAAAAAAGTCACTACAATGACTGTTAATTTTATCAATATGACGGTGGAGGGGGATTAACATTAATCTACCGATAATAGTTAATGTACCCGTTGTATCCGATTTGATTACTTATAAAAAATGTGTATCTTTTAGAACTTTGGAATTTAAAGTGAATCAATGGCATTCCCGTATTAATGATGAGGATGGGGTATCTGCAAAAATTCATACTGGGAAAATTCGAGGCTCTAAAAGACTCAGTATCTACAATCGAGTTTACTACAGTTTTGAACGGATTCCATATGCTTTGCCTCCGGTTGGTGAATTAAGATTTCGTGCTCCAAAGCCCATGACACCATGGAAATATGTTAAGGATTGTTCATCATATGGACCAAAATGCATGCAACTCAATCCTATGGATGGCAATATAGAAGGCTCTGAGGATTGTCTCTTTATAAATGTGTATACCAATAATGTAAGTCAATTGAAAACTATGTTAACAACTATAAGAGTTTCACTGATTGAGACAGCTTGTGTAATACATATTAAGCGAACGACAATAGTTTGTCATGTTCCGGTAATCGAAATCGCAAATATTTTATTGAGCTATTTTACGATTAAAAACAAACACTTTAAATTCACACAAACAAAAATTACTTGAATTCAAGCAAAGGTAAAAATGTCGAATTTATGGCCTCGAATTATATACTAAACAAGTATATACAGCAGTAAGTTCGGCCGGGCCGAATCTTAAATACCCACCACCATAAATCAAATATAATAGTTTCCTTTGAACAATTTCAGGGGGGTTTGATGACAGATATTTTCCCAAGCAGATCAGTTCAACCAGTACGCTTCCCGAAGATAAATGTCAAGATTTTACATATGAAGACGAGATGAGATTCTCGATTAATAAGAACCATTTTTATACCCTCCACCATAGGATGGGGGTATATTAACTTTGTCATTCCGTTTGTAACACATCGAAATATTGCTCTATAAAGTATATATATTCTGGGTCGTGGTGAAATTCTGAGCCGAGCTGAGCATGTCCGTCCGTCCGTCTGTTGAAATCACGCTAACTTCCGAACGAAACAAGCTATCGACTGGAAACTTGGCGCAAGTAGTTGTTATTGATGTAGGTCGGATGGTATTGCAAATGGGCCATATCGATCAATTTTTACGTATAGCCCCCATATAAACGGATCCCCAAATTTGGCTTGCGAGGCCTCTAAGAGAAGCAAATTTCATCCGATCCGGCTGAAATTTGGTACATGGTGTTAGTAAATGGTCTCTAACAACCATGCAAAAATTGGTCCACATCGGTCCATAATTATATATAGCCCCCATATAAGGCGATCCCCAGATTTGATCTCCGGAGCCTCTTAGAGGAGCAAAATTCATCCGATCCAGTTGAAATTTGGTACGTGGTGTTAGTATATGGTATCCAACAACCATGCAGGAAGTGGTCCATATCGGTCCATAATTATATATAGCCCCCATATAAATCGATCCCCAGATTTGTCCTCCGAAGCCTCTTGGAGGAGCAAAATTCATCCGATCCGGTTGAAATTTGGAACATGGTGTTAGAATGTGGTCTCTAACAAACACACAAGAATTGGTCCATATCGGTCCATAATTATATAAAGCCCCCCATATAAACCGTCCCCAGATTTGATCTCCGGAGCCTCTTGGAGTAGCAAAATTCATCCGATCCGGTTGAAATTTGCAACGTGGTGTTAGTATAAGGCCGCTAATAACCATGCCAAAATTGGTCCATATCGGTCTATAGTTATAGATAGCCGATCCCCAATCACACAAAAATTGGTCCATATCGGTTCATAATCATGGTTGCCACTCGAGCCAAAAATAATCTACCAAAATTTTATTTTTATAGAAAACATTGTCAAAATGTTATTTCTATAGAAAATTTTACCAAAATTTTATTTCTATAGAAAATTTTGTCAAAATTTTATTTCTATTGGAAATTTTGTCAAAATTTTATTTCTATAGAAAATTTTGTTAAAATTTTATTTCTATAGAAAATTTTATCAAAATTTTATTTCTATAGCCATTTTTTTCCAAATTTTATTTCTATAGAATTTTTTTCCAAATTTTACTTCTATAGACAATGTTGTCAAAATTTTATTTATTTATAGAAACTTTAAACTTAATTATATACGCATTTAATCGGCCTTATTTAGTTTAATATATACCACGTAAGGACTATGTGGTATATATATATATATATATATATATATATATATATATATATATATATATATATATATATATATATATATATATATATATATATATATATATATATATATATATATGTGTGTGTGTGTGTGTTAGGAAGTTTTAAGGTACCTTGCCGTCGGCAAGTGTTACCGCAACCCAGTTAATTCGATTGTGGATGACAGCCTTCAGTAGAAGTTTCTACGCAATCCATGGTGGAGGGTACATAAGTTTCGGCCTGGCCGAACTTACGGCCGTATATACTTGTTTTGCTTGGGTTTTAGAGGAATCATAAACATCTCTTGTAAGTGTGGAAGAAAATGATGAAATAACGCCTTGATTTGAAATCTAAGCTACAATTTCTAGAAACCCTAGGAGTTAAATAGGGAGTTCGGTCTTCGGTCGGCTATGCCAAAAATATGGTGGGATACACACAATATTCAGCACATCTAATTGTAGTTCTAGAATCTAGGCCCCAAATCCGAAGGCCGGTTTATAAGGGGGCTATATCAAAAATTGTACCGATACACAATATATTCGCCATACCTCTTTATGGTCCTAGAAACTACGGATTCTAGAAGCCCAAGAAGTAAAATCGGTCTATATAGGGGCTATATCAAAACATGGTCCAATAATCACAATTTTCGTCACACCTCTTTCCGGACCTAGGATACCTCTAGATTTCAAATTTGAGGCAAATTGGGTAACAACCACTGATTCTAAAAGTCCAGGAAGTAAAATCGGGAGATCGGTCTATATGGCGGCTATACCAAAACATGAACCGATACTCACCATTTTCGGCACACCTCTTTATGGTGCTAGAATACCTCTAGATTTCCAATTTCAGGCAAATTAGACAACAACTACGGATTCTAGAAGCCCAAGAAGTAAAATTGGGAGATCGGTCTATATGGGGGGCTATACCAAAACATGGACCGATACTCACCATTTTCGGCACACCTTTTTATGGTCCTAGAACACCTCCAGATTTCCAATTTCAGGCAAACTGGATAAAAACAACGGATTCTGGAAGCCCAAGAAGTAAAATCGGGAGATCGGTCTATATAGGGGCTATATCAAAACATGGTCCGATAATCACCATCTTCGGTACACCTCGTTATGGTCCTAGAATACCTCTAGATTTTCAGGCAAATTGGATAAAAACTACGGTTTCTATAAGCCCATAACCCCAAATCGGGGTATCGATTTATATGGGAGCTATATCAAAACCTGGACCGATATAGTCCATCTTCGAACTTAGCCTGCGTACAGACAAAAGACGATCCTGTGCCAAATTCCAGGACGATAGTTTCACTATTGAAGAATGTAGCGTGATTACAATCAGGTCATGCTTATATCGTCTTAGAATTTCTCGCTGATCAAGAATATATATACTTTATATAGTCGGAAATCGATATTTCGATGTGTTACAAACGGAATGACAAACTTATTATACCCCCGTGACCATTCTGTAGTGGTGGGTATAAAACACAGTAAATCCATCGGGAAGGAAAATTTTGGTTAATTTTAGAAAATTTTAATTAAACTGTAATGCAAACGCAGATGTCACGCGGATTTCACAAATAGAAGTAAATATTTTTCGACAAATTCAAACAAATTTATTAGACTTAATTAACTTTTTTTACTTGTTAAATAACATTTTGTAGTATGAAGGAAAAAATTCGAGTTCAAAATTGTAAGAGAGTTTTTAGTGTCATACGAATTTCATGATGGGTGGATTATTAGTAAAATAAACAAATTTAAAAAAATTCTGAACTATTTTGTGAGAGACACGAATTTAGAAATTCTTTATGCTCCATTTGTGTAAAATTTTGTCTCCTTTTGTAGTTAATTTAAGTAACGTACACAAAAAATAATAAAAGTCAAGAATATTTTCTCCAAACATAATAATTCCATGAACTAAAATAGAATTAAATTGGTCGTAGTGCCATATAGGGTTCAATTTTTTTAGTGCACTCAAAAAAAAGTGAACCCTATATTTCACTACTTAAAGCCGAGTTAATTATATTTTAGTTCATGGAAGTATTACGTTTTAAGAAAGTTTCCATGACTTCAATAATTTTTTGCCTACGTAAGTTAATTTAACTAAAAAAGAGAAAAAAATATACAGAAGTGAAGTATAAAGATGAACTAATTTCGTGTCTCCCACAAAATAGTTCAGAATTTCTTAAAATTTGTAAATTTTACCCATGATGAACTTCGTATTGCACTAAAGACATTTTTGCAATTTTGACCTCCATTTTTTCCAACAAACTAGGAAATTTTTTTTAATAAGTGAAAAATAATAATTTTGTTTATTAAATTTTCTTGAATTTGTCGAAAATTATTTACTTGTTTTTGTGAAATCGGCGTGACATCTGTGTTTCTAATACAGTTTAGTTAAAAATTTCTAAAATTAATTTAATTTTTCTAAAATTAACTAAAAATTTCTTTCCTGGTGAGTTCACTGTTTTTTCAGTGTGTAACCTTCACACGGCCCACAAAGCTATCAAAGCTATATAATTGTCAATTCCTGGCGAAGCGCCGTTTTTAGATGATCGAAATTTGGAATTTTTTAATGCAAAACTTGCATTTCTAAATGCTCCACATTGAAAAACATATTTTCCTAATATGTTAGATAATGCAATCTAAATTCTAGGACACGTCATTTGGACAATATTAAGGAAAACATTCTTTAAAATAAAGAATTAATTAATTAAAGGAAAGCTCATCATCTTTGATTTTAAAAAAATTTTCTTTAAATTAAAGAACACAAATCTTCGAACCATATTTTCCTTAAAGTAAACAAACACATTTTTAATAATATAATCTTTAAATAATCTTTAAATTAACTGAGATATTGAATCTTTGGATTAAGTATAAAAAATCTTCAAATATAGACTAATTATACCCTTCACCACTATTGTGGTACAGGGTATAATAAGTTTGTGCATTTGTATGTAACGCCAAGAAGGAAAAGTCTGAGACCCATCGTTTAGTATACCGATCGTCTTAGAATTAAATTCTGAGTCGATTTAGCGAAGTCCGTCTGTCTGTCTGTCCGTCCGTCTGTCTGTATATGTAATTTTGTGTGCAAAGTACAGCTCGCAGTTTAAGTCCGATCGACCTCAAATTTGGCACAGAGTTTTACATTGGCTCAAAGACAATCGCTATTGATCGGTTCAGATTTAGATATGGTTAGGTTAGGTTATGTGGCAGCCCGATGTATCAAGCTCACTTAGACTATTCAGTCCATTGTGATACCACAGTTGTGAACTTCTCTCTTTAGATATAGCTGTCATATATATTTATATTTTATTAACGTATTTTCTCAAAATTTCTGGAAGCCAAATATTTTGGGGCTTTCGTAGGATATGCAAAATATCAGCCAAATCGGTTTAGATTTCGATATAGCTCCCATATATATCTTTCGTCCGATTTGAACTTATATGACCAAAAAAGCTAGAGTTTTGTCCTGATTTGCACAAGGAGTACGTTTAATAGTATTGTTAATTGTGCTAAATTTGGTTGAAATCGGTTCAGATTTAGATATAGCTCTCATATATATCTTTTGTCCGATTTTGACTAATATGGTCTCAAAAGCCAGAGTTTTGCCCTGATTTTCTTCAAATTGCACAAGGAGTACGTTTAGGAGTATCGTTCAGTGTGCCAAATTTGGTTAGAATCAGTTCAGATTTAGATATAGCTCCCATATATATCTTTCGCCCGATTTAGACTCATATGGTCTCAAAAGCCAGAGGTTTGCCCTGATTTGCTTCAAATTTTGCACAAGGAGTACGTTTAATAGTATCGTTAAGCGTGCCAAATTTGGTTGAAATCTTTTCAGATTTAGATATAGCTCTCATATATATCTTTAGCCCGATTTCGACTAATATGGTCTCAAAAGCCATAGTTTTGCCCTGATTTGCTTCAAATTTTGCACAAGGAGTACGTTTAAGAGTATCGTTCAGTGTGCCAAATTTGGTTGAAATCGATTCAGATTTAGATATAGCTCCATATTTCCGATATTCCCCGATTTACACCCATATTACCACGGAGGCCAAAATTATTCTGCCATTTACGTTTTTTGCTGAGATAGCAGGATTATTATTCTAACTATGCATATCAAATTTGGTCAAAATCGGTTCATATTTAGATATAGCTCCCATATATATGTACGCCAGAGTAGGGGAAATATGGTAGAATATTTCATATTTTAGACCCATTTTCAATGGGAGTTTCCTCCAATTGACTCGATAGTTTCCACAGAGAATACATTTAATATGCTATTTAAGTGTGTCATCTTGATCTAATATGGCCAAAATACCCACATTTTACACAAAATTCTGTGATGATTTCCCCATATCGTAGTCATACTCTACACACTGTAATGCCAAACTTTCCACAGAATGGTCGAATTTTAAATAATATATCACAACGCACAATTGACCACAAATCTTGACGAGATTTAACCAATATCCTTATAAAATCGCCACTGCTGAGTAGGAAAAATTTTAAATATTACTCAAATTGTCCTATATCTCGAATACATATGTATCGCCCGATAAATCATAAATGCTCGTTTGTACAATTGCATCAAAATTGCTCTAGCTTTATATTTCCCATATTTTTATAACCTGCTCCACACTGTGGAACAGGGTATTATAAGTTAGTGCATATGTTTGCAACACCCAGAAGGAGACGAGATAGACACATGGTGTCTTTGGCAAAAATGCTCAGGGTGGGCTCTTGAGTCGATATAGCGATGTCCGTCTGTCCGTGAACACATTTTTGTAATCAAAGTCTAGGTCGCAGTTTTAGTCCAATCGACTTGAAATTTGGCACAAGTATATGCTTTGGCTCAGAATAGATCCCTATTGATTTTGGAAGAAATCGGTTCAGATTTAGATATAGCTCCCATATATATATTTCGCCCGATATGGACTTATATGGCCCCAGAAGCCAGAGTTTTACCATAATTTGCTTAAAATTTTGCACAAGAAGAACAATTAGTACTATAGTTAAGTGTGACAAATTTTATTGAAATCGGTTCAGATGTAGATATAGCTCCCATATATATCTTTCGCCCGATATGGACTAATACGGTCCCAGAAGCCAGAGTTTTACCCCAATTTGGTTGAAATTTTGCACAGGGAGTAGAATTAGCATTGTAGCTATGCGTGCCAAATTTGGTTGAAATCGGTTCAGATTTAGATATATCTCCCAAATATAGCTTTCGCCCGATTTACACTCATATGACCACAGAGGCCAATTTTTAACTCCGATTTAGTTGAAATTTTGCACAGGGAGTAGAATTAGCATTGTTGCTATGCGTGCCAAATTTGGTTGAAATCGGTTCAGATTTAGATATAGCTCCCATATATATGTTTTTCTGATTTCGACAAAAATTGTCAAAATATCAACATTTTCCTTGTAAAATCGCCACTACTTAGTCGAAAAGTTGTAAAAATGACTCTAATTTTCCTATACTTCTAATACATATATACCGAGCGATAAATCATAAATAAACTTTTTCGAAGTTTCCTTAAAATTGCTTCAGATTTAAATATTTCCCATATTTATACCCTGCTCCACACTGTGGAACAGGGTATTATAAGTTAGTGCATATGTTCGCAACACCCAGAAGGAGACGAGATAGACACATGGTGTCTTTGGCAAAAATGCTCAGGGTGGGCTCCTGAGTCGATATAGCCATGTCCGTCTGTCCGTCTGTCCGTGAACACATTTTTGTAATCAAAGTCTAGGTCGCAGTTTCAGTCCAATCGACTTCAAATTTGGCACAAGTATGTGTTTTGGCTCAGAATAGATCCCTATTGATTTTGGAAGAAATCGGTTCAGATTTAGATATAGCTCCCATATATATAATTCGCCCGATATGGACTTATATGGCCCCAGAAGCCAGAGTTTTACCCTAATTTGCTTAAAATTTTGCACAAGAAGAACAATTAGTACTATAGTCAAGTGTGCCAAATTTTATTGAAATCGGTTCAGATTTAGATATAGCTCCCATATATAACTCCCATATATATGTTTTTCTGATTTCGTCACAAATAGTCAAAACACCAATATTTTCCTTGTAAAATCGCCACTTCTTAGTCGAAAAGTTGTAAAAATGACTCTAATTTTCTTAAACTTCTAATACATATATATCGAGCGATAAATCAAAAATAAACTTTTGCGAAGTTTCCTTAAGATTGCTTCAGATTTAAATGTTTCCCATATTTTTTTACTAACATTGTGTTCCACCCTAGTCCATTAGCCGACTTAAATTTTGAGTCTATAGATTTTGTAAAAGTCTATGAAATTCTGTCCAGATCGCGTGTTATTTAAATGTATGTATTTGGGACAAACCTTTATATATAGCCCCCAACACATTTGACGTATGTGATATGATATTGAAAATTTAGATCTACAAAGTGGTGCAGGGTATAATATAGTCGGCACCGCCCGACTTTAGACTTTCCTTACTTGTTTTTTACTAACGTTATGTTCTACCCTAGTGCATTAGCCGACTTAAATTTTGAGTCTATAGATTTTGTAGAAGTCTATCAAATTCTTCCAGATCGAGTGATATTTAAATGTATGTATTTGGGACAAACCTTTATACATAACCCTCAACACATTTGACGGATGTGATATGGTATCGAAATTTAGATCTACAAAGTGGAGCAGGGTATAATATAGTCGGCCCCGCCCGACTTTAGACTTTCCTTACTTGTTTTTTACTAACATTGTGTTCCACCCTAGTGCATTAGCCGACTTAAATTTTGAGTCGATAGATTTTGTAGAAGTCTATCAAATTATGTCCAGATCGAGTGATATTTAAATGTATGTATTTGGGACAAACCTTTATATAGAGCCCCCAACACATTTGACGTATGTGATATGATATTGAAAATTTAGATCTACAAAGTGGTGCAGGGTATAATATAGTCGGCCCCGCCCGACTTTAGACTTTCCTTACTTGTTTTTTACTAACATTGTGTTCCACCCTAGTGCATTAACCGACTTAAATTTTGAGTCGATAGATTTTGTAGAAGTCTCTCAAATTCTGTCCAGATCGAGTGATATTTAAATGTATGTATTTGGGACAAACCTTTATATATAACCCTCAACACATTTGACGGATGTGATATGGTATCGAAATTTAGATCTACAAAGTGGAGCAGGGTATAATATAGTCGGCCCCGCCCGACTTTAGACTTTCCTTACTTGTTATACCCTGCATATTTCCCACATTTTTATACACTGTGGAACAGGGTATTATAAATTAGTGCATATGTTTGCAACACCCAGAAGGAGACGAGATAGACACATGGTGTATGTGGCAAAAATGCTCAGGGTGGGCTCCTGAGTCGATATAGCCATGTCCGTCTGTCCGTGAACACATTTTTGTAATCAAAGTCTAGGTCGCAGTTTTAGTCCAACCGACTTCAAATTTGGCACAAGTATGTGTTTTGGCTCAGAATAGAACCCTATTGATTTTGGATTTTCGCTATTTTGATTTTTTGCTTAAAATTTTGCACCAGAAGAACAATTAGTACTATAGTCAAGTGTGCCAAATTTTATTGAAATCGGCTCAGATTTAGATATAGCTCCCATATATATATCTTTCTCCCGATATGGACTAATACGGTCCCAGAAGCCAGAGTTTTATCCCAATTTGGTTGAAATTTTGCAATAGGAGTACAATTAGTAGTGTAGTCAAGTGTGCTAATTTTTATTGAAATCGGTTCAGATTTAGATATAGCTCCCATATATTTCGTTCGCCCGAATTACACTCATATGACCACAGTGGCCAATCTTTTACTCCGATTTAATTGCAGTTTTGCACAGGGAGTAGAATTAGCATTGTAGCTATGCGTGCCTAATTTTGTTGAAATCGGTTCAGATTTAGATATAGCTCCCATATATAGCATTCGCCCGATTTACACTCATATGACCACAGAATCCAATTTTTTGCTCCGATTTAGTTGAAATTTTGCACAGGGAGTAGAATTAGCATTGTAGCTATGCGTGCCAATAGGAAAGATTATTCAACCTAAATATTAGGATACCTTATTTAAAGAAAAATGGGAAGAAATAATCTTTAAATTATATGTACTCAAAAAAAGTTTACTTGGATCCAAAGATGGGAAGGTCAAAATCTTTGGATCCAAGTAAACTTTAAGGATTTTGGTATCGATTCCGAGCCAAACATCCGGCTTCTTAAAATAAAGAAATGTTTTAGACACTTATCTGGCTTTAAATCTAGGATCAATAAAATTTTTCTCATTGATCGAATTGTCATTCTCTTTTCCCGGTATATTATAAAGGATACTTCAAAGTAAAAATTGTTTTCTTAATCCCCCCAAAAAAAAAAGGCTTTAAACCAAAGATGCAAAATCCTCAAAATTAGTCTTATGGCCTGTTCCTGTATATCGTACGAAAGCTTTCTTTCGTATTTCAAACGAAAGAAAATTGATTTTTGTTCTTCTATTTCGAAAGGCAAGTCAATTCATATTTTGTTGTCGAGCAATAAATGAACATATACAACAAAAAAAGTGAAAAAAGTAAAAACATTATTAACATTTGAATGAATTCCCAGACCAAAAATTTGATAATACTCATTTTTGATATTCAATGTCTTCTCATACAACCGAAACGAACTTTCAAAAATATAAAAACTCAAATTCATTCGAATTCGAGTGACTGCCTTTCTTTCGAATGGGTTTTCGTTCGATATACAGGAACAGGGCATTAGTCTATATTTGAAGCGTTTTTATCTTAAATCTAAAGATACAATATTTCAGTTACGATTTCTGTAAATTAAAAATTAAGGGAAATTAGCCTTAGTTCAAAGAAATACGACTTTAACGAAGGGACGCAAATTTCCAAAACAAAAATGTTTGAAGCATAGATAATAAACTTTCTTTTATTTAAAATTTCATTATTTTAAGGAAATTTGTTCATAATATTATGTAAAATGCGCATCCTAAAATTTAGGTTGCGTAATCTTTAATACCACGTAAATATGTATGTGAGATATACCCAGCAAAAACTGGTTAACCACTAGGGCACCGAAATATTTTCCTCCAATGACATGTCTGTGTAGAAGTTAAATTTGTGTGTATAAGTGTTTACTGAATTTTGCGCAGGCTTACCTTAACTCATACCTGGTGTTTTTGCTGGGTTGAATCTTTGGATTGAAGATAAGAAAGCATCATAAACAAGCTAATACTTATATTGAGGATTTTGCAATTAGTTGTCAAAAACATTTCAATTTGTCAAAACTAATATTTTGTTTTATTTGTTTTCCAGCTCAAACCAACTAAACCTCGACCCATAATGTTTTGGGTTCATGGCGGTGGTTTCTGGTTTGGAGAAGCTAACACAGAATGGTATGGTCCGGATTATTTCATTGAAAAAGATGTGATTTTGATAACATTTCAATATCGCCTTGGAGCCTTAGGTAAGTTTCATAACTTCATGAATATAGTTGAAAGTGGCTATCCATATAAAGTATATAAAACCGAAAGTTTGACCAAATAAACACCACCATGGATCGCATAAAATATTTTTCGTAACGAACTACATGAGCATCTATATGTCGGCTTTTGTTACGTATGCCGTTTGACTTTTTTCATTTCCTTGGAAGTTCTTGGTTTACAAAATTACGAAAATTATATATATTTTTTTTGGTTTAATTTAAATACAAACAAGTATATTCGGCTGAAAGTTCGAGCAGGTCGACTCTTATGTACCCTTCACATGAATTGCGTAGAAAGTTGTATCATAGACTGTCATCCATAATCAATTTTCGCATGGCAATTACAAAGCTAAATTTCAAACGGAAATCAAATCTGGGTATCGGTTCATATGGGAGCTATTTATAATTATGAACCGACATGGACAAATTTTTACATGGTGTTTAAAGGTCACATACTAAACCAACGTAGCGAATTTCAACCGGAACGGATTAAATTGAAGTGGATAGCTTTTTTCGTTCGGAAGTTGTGACAGCGTGATTTCAACAGTGGAACAGACGAACATCGCCAGGTCAACTCAGAATTCCACCACGACCCAGAATATATATAATTTATGGGATCTTAGACCAATATTTCTATGTGCTAAAAACGGAATGACAAAGCAAAACAAGTACATACGGCCGCAAGTTCGGCCAGGCCGAATCTTATGTACCCACCACCATGGATTGCGTAGAAACTTCTACGAAAGACTGTGATTTAGTCCATACATGGTATATATTAGACAAAAAAGTTATGTATAGTTAAGTCTACAAATAAATATGGGGGTCGCTTATTTGGGAGCTATATACAATTATGAACTTGATATGGACCAATTTTTGTGTGATTGGGGATCGATTTATCTGAGGGCCATATATAACTATAGACCGTTATGGACCTAGTTAGGCATGGTTGTTAACGACCATATACTAGCACAATGTACCAAATTTCAACTGACTCGAATGAAATTTGCTCCTCCAAGAGGCTCCAAAACCAAATCTCGGGATCGGTTTATATGGGGCTATGTACGATTATGGACTGATATGGACCACTTTTGGCATGGTTGTTAAATATCATATACTACCACCACGTACCAAATTTCAAGCAGATCGGATGAATTTTGCTTCTCCAAAAGGCACCGGAGGTCAAATCTGGGGATCGGTTTATATGGGAGCTATATATAATTATGGACTGATAGGAACCAATTCCTGCATGGTTGTTGGATACCATATAGTAACATCACGTACCAAATTTCAACCGAATGGCAAGAATTTTGCTCTTCCAAGGGGCTCTGGAGGTCAACTCTGGGGATCGGTTTATATGGGGCTTATATATAATTATGGACCGATATCGACCAATTTTAGCATGAGAGTTTGAGGCCATATATTAACACCACATACCAAATTTCAACTGAATCAGATGAATTTTGGTCTTCCAAGAGGTTCCGGAGGTCAAATCTGGTGATCGGTTTATATGGGGGCTATATATAATTATGAACCGATGTGGACCAATTTGTGCATGGTTGCTATAGACCATATACTAACATCACGTACAAAATTTCAGCGGGATCGAATGAAATTTGCTTCTCTTAGCGGCCTCGCAAGCCAAATCGGGGGATCGGTTTATATGGGGGCTATATATAATTATGGACCGATGTGGACCAATTTTTGCATGGTTGTTAGAGACCATATACTAACACCATGTACCAAATTTCAGCCGGATCGGATGAAATTTGCTTCTCTTAGAGGCCTCGCAAGCCAAATTTTGGGATCCGTTTATATGGAGGCTATACGTAAAAGTGGACCGATATGGCCCATTTGCAATACCATCCGACCTACATCAATAACAACTACTTGTGCCAAGTTTCAAGTCGATAGCTTATTTCGTTCGGAAGTTAGCGTGATTTCAACAGACGGACGGACGGACGGACATGCTCAGATCGACTCAGAATTTCACCACGACCCAGAATATATATACTTTATGGGGTCTTAGAGCAATATTTCGATGTGTTACAAACGGAATGACAAAGTTAATATACCCCCATCCTATGGTGGTGGGTATAAAAAGCATACCCGGTTCCCGGATTAACCCGGATTAACTTTGTCATTCCGTTTGTAACACATCGAAGTATTGCTCTAAGACCCCATAAAGTATATATATTCTGGGTCGTGGTGAAATTCTGAGTCGATCTGAGCATGACCGTCCGTCCGTCCGTCTGTTGAAATCACGCTAACTTCCGAATGAAACAAGCTATCGACTTGAAACTTGGCACAAGTAGTTGTTATTGATGTAGGTCAGATGGTATTGCAAATGGGCCATATCGGTCCACTTTTACGTATAGCCCCCATATAAACGGACCCCCAAATTTGGCTTCCGATCGCTCTAAGAGAAGCAAATTTCATCCGATCCGGCTGAAATTTGGTACATGGTATTAGTATATGGTCTCTAACAACCATGCAAAAATTGGTCCAAATCGGTCCATAACTACATATAGCCCCCATATAAACCGATCCCCCGATTTGGCTTATGGAGCCTCTAAGAGAACCAAATTTTATCCGATCCGGCTGAAATTTGGTACATGGTGGTAGTATATGGTATCTAACAAGCATGCAAAAATTGGTCCACATCGGTCCATAATTCTATATAGCCCCCATATAAACCGATCCCCCGATTTGGCTTGCGGAGCCTCTAAGAAACGAAAATTTCATCCGATCCGCCTGAAATTTGGTACATGGTGTTGGTATATGTTCTCTAATGACCATGCAAAAATTGGTCCATATCGGTCCATAATTATATATAGCCCCCATATAAATCGATTCCCAGATTTGTCCTCTGGAGCCTCTTGGAGGAGCAACATTCATCCGATCCGGCCGAAATTTGGTACATGGTGTTAGTATATGGTCTCTAACAACCATGCAAAAATTGATCCATATCGGTCCATAATTATATATAGCCGCCATATCAACCGTTTCCCAGATTTGATCTCCGGAGCCTCTTGGAGGAGCAAAATTCATCCGATCCGGTTGAAATTTGCAACGTGGTGTTAGTATAAGGCCGCTAATATCCATGCCAAAATTGGTCCATATCGGTCTATAGTTATATATAGCCGATCCCCAATCATACAAAAATTGGTCCATATCGGGTCATATTCATGGTTGCCACTCGAGCCAAAAATAATCTACCAAAATGTTATTTCTATAGAAAATTTTGTCAAAATTTTATTTCTACAGAAAATTTTGACAAAATTTTATTTCTATAGAAAATTGTGTAACAATTTCATTTCCATAGAAAATTTTGTCAAAATTTTATTTCTATAGAAATTTTTTCCAAATTTTATTTCTATAGATTTTTTTTCCAAATTCTACTTCTATAGAAAATGTTGTCAAAATTTTATTTCTATAGAAACTTTAAACTTAATTATATACGTATTTAATCGGCCTCTTTTAGTTTAATATATACTACTTATGGACTACCTTGTAATTTAGAAGACGGTGTTAGGAAGTTTTAAGATACCTTGCCATCGGCAAGTGTTACCACAACCCAAGTAATTCGATTGTGGATGACAGTCTTCAGTAGAAGTTTCTACGCAATCCATGGTGGAGGGTACATAAGCTTCGGTCTGGCCGAACTTACGGCCGTATATACTTGTTTGGTATTGATTCTGAGCGGAGAATTGAAGTAAGGATACCTTTAAGACACAATTCTCTTTTAAATTTGAGTTTTGCGTACTTGATTCTAGGAAACAAATTTTAATTTATTACTGTTTTCAATTTGTTTCTTCACACTGAAAAAACAAGTTAATGTATAAGTTAATGCTTATGTTTGCAACACCCAGAAGGAGAGGAGATAGACACATGGTGTCTTTGGGTGGGCTCCTGAGTCGATATAGCCATGTCCGTCTGTCCATGAAAACATTTTTGTAATCAAAGTCTAGGTCGCAGTTTTAGTCCAATCGATTTCAAATTTGGCACAAGTATGTGTATTGGCTCAGAATAGCCCTATTGATTTTGGAAGAAAAAAAAAACAAGTATATACGGACGTAAGTTCGGCCAGGCCGAAGCTTATGTACCCTCCACCATAGATTGCGTAGAAACTTCTACTGAAGACTGTCATCCACAATCGAATTACTTGGGTTGCGGTAACACTTGCCGATGGCAAGGTATCTTAAAACTTCCTAACACCGTAATATATACCATATAGTCCATACGTGGTATATATTAAACTAAAAAGGCCGATTAAATACGTATATAATTAAGTTTAAAGTTTCTATAGAAATAAAATTTTGACAAAATAAAATTTGGAAAAAAATTTCTATAGAAATAAAATTTGGAAACAATTTTCTATAGAAATAAAATTTGGAAACAATTTTCTATAGAAATAAAATTTTGACAAAATTTTCGATAGAAATAAAATTTTGACAAAATTTTCTATAGAAATAAAATTTTTACAAAATTTTCTATAGAAATAAAATTTTTACAAAATTTTCTATAGAAATAAAATTTTGACAAATTTTTCTATAGAAATAACATGTTGACAATGTTTTCTATAAAAATAAAATTTTGGTAGATTATTTTTGGCTCGAGTGGCAACCATGATTATGAACCGATATAGACCAATTTTTGTGTGATTGGGGATCGGCTATATATAACTATTAACCGATATGGACCAATTATGGCATGGTTATAATCGGGCTTATACTAACACCACGTTGCAAATTTCAACCGGATCGGATGAATTTTGCTCCTCCAAGAGGCTCCGGAGATCAAATCTGGGGATCGGTTTATATGGGGGATATATGTAATTATGGACCGATATGGACCAATTTTTGCATGGTCATTAGAGAACATATACCAACACCATGTACCAAATTTCAGGCGGATCGGATGAAATTTTCGTTTCTTAGAGGCTCCGCAAGCCAAATCGGGGGATCGGTTTATATGGGGGCTATATAGAATTATGGACCGATGTGGACCAATTTTTGCATGGTTGTTAGACACCAATACTAACACCATGTACCAAAATTTCAGCCGGATCGGATGAAATTTGCTTCTCTTAGAGCAATCGCAAGCCAAATTTGGGGGGGGGGTCCGTTTATATAGGGGCTATACGTAAAAGTGGACCGATATGGACCAATTTTTGCACGGTTGTTAGAGACCATATACGAACACCATGTACCAAATTTCAGCCGGATCGGATGATATTTGCTTCTCTTAGAGCAATCGCAAGCCAAATTTGGGGGTCCGTTTATATGGGGGCTATACGTAAAAGTGGACCGATTTGGCCCATTTGCAATACCATCCGACCTACATCAATAACAACTACTTGTGCCAAGTTTCACGTCGATAGCTTGTTTCGTTCGGAAGGTAGCGTGATTTCAACAGACGGACGGACGGACATGCTCAGATCGACTCAGAATTTCACCACGACCCAGAATATAGGTATACTTTATGGGATCTTAGAGCAATATTTCGATGTGTTACAAACGGAATGACAAAGTTAATAGGCGACCGGACATATCCCCCAACGGACATTTCGGCCAAAATGATTTTTGGGCGTTATGACCTCCAATAGGGCGGTCACATCGCCCAATTTTAGTTTGGGCTTTATGTCCTCCCTTATCGCGGTCATATGTCCCAAAAAATAGGCTGTCAAAACGCCCAATATTTTATGGGGAAAATAATGTCGGAATACAAATCAAAAACTGTCCTAAATGAAGTAGTTTTGATCCCCAATTTTGGTTAACTAAATACGTACGGTATTTAATTCAAAATGCCGTAACTAGAAAGACAGTGCAGATCTCGTCGTTCCATTTTATCTTATGGGTACAAGAAATTACTAATATTTACGAAGGTTACAAACGACATGTCAGTATAACTGTGTTAATTTTTTAAATCAAGTTAATAAAACGAAAGATGCAAGAACTTGAGGACAAACTGAACGTGATGAATTTCTCGTCGTCCTCAAATACTAGCAACTTTCAGTTTATTATCTTGTTCTAAACATTAAAATTGGAAAGAGATGAAATGATCGACGTGCTGCTGATGGGTACGTGAAAAAAAATCGCGCGCGCGATTTATTTCAAGTACCCATTTAAAAAAAATCAGCAGCAAATCGATCAGCTCATCTCACACAAAAAAATATTTTTCTGATTCAATCACGAAATTAATTGATCCAATTAATTTTTTTATTGAAATGTCTTCAATCACAGAAATGATAGTATCAATTAAAAAATTAATTGACAGTCAATTAAAAACTTAATTGATCCAATTAAAAAATTAATTGATACTATTAATTTGTGTGATTGATTTTTATTTCAATTAAAAAATTTGTTGATTCAATTAAATTTTTAATTGAATATTTTTTAAAACTCAATTAAGAGTTTAATTGGAAAAATTTTCGTGAAATTTCTTTCTGTGCTTGTTCCAATTTTCAGTTTAAAATACATAATTTTCAATTCAGCATTTGTCTGGTTTGTTCAAAAGAAAAAATTATCAATTTCCGAATATTCATGTTTCAATATATAAATTCAAATGTCTTGGAGCTTTAACCGACCTATTTCACGAGCGAAATAGGTCTTCGTAGTGCCACTTTAGCCGCTTTTCCATTTCAATCATACGCTGAGAAGAAAAATAGTCAAAAATTATGTTCCAGTCAAAAACAATTAAAACAAACGATGAAGCCAAGATATGCTAGTTTTACATCTTCTTCCAGCATACACAATAAAAGCAGGATTCGATATTTGTCAATAAGAGGCATATCTATCTATTAAATATTAAAAAAAAAATATATGGATTGATGAAGTAATCATATATAGCTTTTGAATGATTTAAAAAAAATATATTTTGTTATTTTAAACTACTGTTTATATTCAATTATATTCAAACGGTCATAACACCTACATTTTTTTATGGGGCTTATGACCGCGATGAGGGAGGACATAAAGCCCAAACTAAAATTGGGCGATGTGACCGCCCCAGTGGAGGTCATAACGCCCAAAAATCATTTTGGGCGAAATGTCCGTTGGGGGATATGTCCGGTCGCCAGTTAATATACCCCCCATCCTATGGTGGAGGGTATAAAAAGTGTTGTTCCACCAAGACAACGCACCGTGCCGCAAGTCATTGAGAACGATGGCAAAAATTCATGAATTGGGCTTCGAATTGCTTCCCCACCCACCGTATTCTCCAGATCTGGCCCCAGCGACTTTTTCTTGTTCTCAGACTTCAAAAAGATGCTCGCAGGGCTGCAATGAAGAGGTGATTGCCGAAACTTAGGCCTATTTTGAGGCAAAGCCGAAGGAGTACTACCAAAATGCTATCAAAAAATTGGAAGGTCGTTATAATCGTTGTATCGCTCTTGAAGGGAACAGCGTTGAATAATAAAAACGAATTTTGACAAAAAAAAATTGTTTGTCTTTGTTAGACCGGGGACTTATCAGCCAACCTGTTAGCTCCCATATACAGCTTTCGCCCTATTTATACTCATATAACCACAGTGGCCAATTTTTTGCTCCGATTTAGTTGAAACTTTGCACAGGGAGTATAATTAGCATTGTAGCTATGCGTGCCAAATTTGGTTGAAATCGGTTCAGATTTAGATATAGCTCCCATATATATGTTTTCCTGATTTCGACAAAAATGGTCAAAATACCAACATTTTCCTTGTAAAATCGCCACTGCTTAGTGACGAATGTGATATGGTATGGAAAATTTAGATCTACAAAGTGGTGCAGGGTATAATATAGTCGGCTCCGCCCTACTTTAGAATTTCCTTACTTGTTTTTAAATGACTTTGATAGCATATGAAGAGAAAAAGCCGAAAAAACATGTCCTATTTTTAGACGCTTTTTTGCTTCATTAGTTTTAAATAATATTTTTGATTTATTAAAGCCAAGTTGACCTTAGTCAACTGGAATTTTCTTTCATTTTAAGATACCCATTTCCAAGTTGAATCGCTTAACTGTAAGGAGAAAATAATTTCAAAAAAAAAAAACTTTTATATTAGAGAAATGCGTCTTCTATGTTAAGCAAAATTCGCAATAGTATTTTAAGGCATGAAATATTTGGTCCCACGACAATGTTTTTTCTGTGTATGGTGAAAAGTATGAAAACAACAAAGCTTACTTTTTTATTATGTTTCAAACTGATTCGCTACTCCTCTTCACTTTTCTTCCCACAGGATTTCTCAGCTTGAATGAACCAGGCTTACATACACCTGGCAATGCTGGTCTTAAAGATATGATCTTGGCCCTTAAATGGGTCAAACGAAATGCATACAGTTTTGGTGGTAATCCAGAAAATGTAACCATCTTTGGCGAGAGTGCTGGTGGATGTGCCGTTCACTTGCTCACATTAAGTGAACATGCTCGGGGTCTTTTCCATCGGGTCATTTTGCAATCGGGTATTGCCACTGGCGATTGGGCCATAACTGATTGCTCTTCAAGGACATATGAGTTGGCTCAAAAAGCTGGTTACAAAGGTGAAAATAAGGAACGCCTTATTTTAAAATATTTGCTCAAATTATCAGCCGAAGAGATTGTCCAAGCCGAAAAGCTATGTGTTCAGCGTAATGATAGGGAAACATTTGCTTTCGGACCCTGTGTGGAACCATACTTTACGGCTCATACTGTGATTTATAAGCCAGTTGAAGAATTATTACCTCACGCTTGGGGAAATAGTCTTCCCTTCATTTTGGGAGCAAATTCACTTGAAGGACTTTTCTTTAAACGCCGTAAGTTTAGTTTATCTTAGTTTATCTTATATAGGTATCATCTTTAACAAAATATTTCTGTTATTATTATGTTTTTTTTTCCAGAAGCAACTATAAGCAAAGACTTGATCATAAAAATGTTACAAACTTGTTCACAATGTGTGCCAAAGGCAGCTGCAACACGTCTCGAGAGCCCCGAATGCATTGATAAAGGTTTGAAATTGCGCAAAATCCATGTAAAAGGAGCTGAACCAACATTGGATGACTATTATGAGGTTTGTTCGGCCAATCTTGGTGAAAATGCATAGTTTTGTTTCCCCTGGATTCACATTCAGGCACCTAGGTCTTTCTTGGCCATATGCCATCCATAAGACTCTCAAATCTACGCTAGTGGATATAAGATCTCCGTCCCGGTCGAACTCGAGTCAATAATCCTTTCGGACTTGTTTGAATCCTGGTTGATTGCAATTTTTGCAATCTCAGTTAATTCGACCACATCACACCACCTTTTTTTTTGTTGTTTTGAGTTGTTAAACCTCATTGAATGCATTTGACCACCATTGTAAATTTCTTTACAGATCATTTCGTTTGTTTATTATTGGCATCCCATACAGAAAGCCATTGAGGCGCGGTTAAAGTATGCACGCAAATCTTCAACGTTTTTATATCGTTTCGATTTCCACACAAACAAACTTACAAGTCCATTTCGCTATATGTACACCGAGAGGGGAGACACTGATGCCCATTGCGGTGTGGCACACACCGAGGAACTAACATTTCTTTTCAGCAGTGCCTTGGCAAAACCAATGGAACGTCAGACACGCGAGTATCAGTGTATGAAACGCATGATTACACTGTGGACACAGTTCGCTGAGACAGGAAATCCAAATAGTGCTAAATTGCCAGATATCAAATGGCGTGGAGTGCAAAATCCTCGCAGCATTCCGAACTCTGAGCCATTCAAATGTTTAAATATTGGCGATGAATTGAGTTTCATTGATTTGCCGGAAATGGAAAAACTTAGGGTTTGGAAAAGTCTCTATGAAATTCACCGTACAATACCGAAAAGTACCAAGGAAGACATGGCAGTAATAGCTTATGTCCAATCCTCCCTGTAAGAGAAGGCAATGGGGGAAGATATGCAACATTTTGCTGTTACCAGAATACATCCATAGATTTTTAATTTAAGATTTTTTTACCTAAAAGACAATTGTAATTTTTTATATTTATTTAGTTTAATAAAGCAACCAAATGCAAATAAATGGTCGACAGAAAGTATCAACACTCACAAAAAAGTTTACTTGAATTCAAAGATTTTTACCAAAACCAAAGATGCTGATCCTTTACAATAAAGACATTTTTAAGGAGCTATTTAGGTTTAACTCTAGACTCTATAAATTTAAAATTAGGATACAGATCTCATTTATCGAATTTTTGTTCTCTTTTTGCAAAATATCAGCAAAGGTATTCATGTAAAGGGTGATTCTTTTGAGGTTAGGATTTTCATGCATTAGTATTTGACAGATCACGTGGGATTTCAGACATGGTGTCAAAGAGAAAGATGCTCAGTATGCTTTGACATTTCATCATGAATAGACTTACGATCTGCCACAACGTCGAATTTTCAGTGAATGGGCCCTAGAAAAGTTGGCAGAAAATCTGCTTTTTTATCGACAAATTTTGTTCAGCGATGAGGCTCATTTCTGGTTGAATGGCTACGTAAATAAGCAAAATTGCCGCATTTGGAGTGAAGAGCAACCAGAAGCCGTTCAAGAACTGCCCATGCATCCCGAAAAATGCACTGTTTGGTGTGGTTTGTACGCTGGTGGAATCATTGGACCGTATTTTTTCAAAGATGCTGTTGGACGCAACGTTACGGTGAATGGCGATCGCTATCGTTCGATGCTAACAAACTTTTTGTTGCCAAGAATGGAAGAACTGAACTTGGTTGACATGTGGTTTCAACAAGATGGCGCTACATGCCACACAGCTCGCGATTCTATGGCCATTTTGAGGGAAAACTTCGGAGAACAATTCATCTCAAGAAATAGACCGGTAAGTTGGCCACCAAGATCATGCGATTTGACGCCTTTAGACTATTTTTTGTGGGGCTACGTCAAGTCTAAAGTCTACAGAAATAAGCCAGCAACTATTCCAGCTTTGGAAGACAACATTTCCGAAGAAATTCGGGCTATTCCGGCCGAAATGCTCGAAAAAGTTGCCCAAAATTGGACTTTCCGAATGGACCACCTAAGACGCAGCCGCGGTCAACATTTAAATGAAATTATCTTCAAAAAGTAAATGTCATGGACCAATCTAACGTTTCAAATAAAGAACCGATGAGATTTTGCAAATTTTATGCGTTTTTTTTTTAAAAAAGTTATCAAGCTCTTAACAAATCACCCTTTACAAGTAAATGTCAGTTTAAAATTCCAAATTATAACAGATAATTGAAAACAAAAAAAAAATGTTTCCTTAATTTCAACAAAAACTTTAAACCAAAGTTGAAAATTCCTCAAAATAAAAATTAGCCTACACAAAAAAAAAACTAATTCAATCACGAAATTAATTGATCCAATTAATTTTTTAATTGAAATGTCCTCAATCACAGAAATTATAGAGTCAATTAAAAAATTATTTGAAAATCAATTAAAAAACAAGTGTATACGGCCGTAAGTTCGGCCAGGCCGAATCTTATGTACCCTCCACCATGGACTGCGTAGAAACTTCTACGAAAGACTGTCATCCACAATCGAAATACTTGGGTTGTGGTATCTTAAAACTTCTTAACATCGTTTTCTAAATTGTGAGTTAGTCCATACGTGGTATATATCAATATGGACTTTGTGCACGGTACGTAGAGAGCCAGAATTTAAATATGGGGGTCGCTTATATGGAGGCTATATACAATTATGAACTTGATATGGACCAATTTTTGTGTGATTGGAAATCGCTTTATCTGAGGGATATATATATAACTATAGACCGATATGGCATGGTTGTTAACGACCATATACTAGAACAATGTACCAAATTTCAACTGACTCGGATGAAATTTGCTCCTCCAAGAGGCTCCAAAACCAAATCTCGGGATAGGTTTATATGGGGCAATATATGATTACGGGCTGATATGGACCACTTTTGGCATGGTTGTTAAATATCATATACGATCACCACGTACCAAATTTCAAGCAGATCGGATGAATTTTGCTTATCCTAAAGGCACCGGAGGTCAAATCTGGGGATCGGTTTATATGGGAGCTATATATAATTATGGGCTGATAGGAACCAATTCCTGCATGGTTGTTGGATACCATATACTAACATCACGTACCAAATTTCAACCGAATGGGAAGAATTTTGCTCTTCCAAGGGGCTCTGGCGGACAAATCTGGGGATCGGTTTATATGGGGGCTATATATAATTATGGACCGATGTTGACCAATTTTTGCGTGGTTGTTAGAGACCATATACTAACACTATGTACCAAATTTCAGCCGGATCAGATGAAATTTGCTTCTCTTAGAGGCCTTGCAAGCCAAATCGGGGGATCGGTTTATATGGGGGCTATATATAATTATGGACCGATGTCAACCAATTTCTGTATGGTTGTTAGAGACCATATACTAACACCATGTACCAAATTTCAGCCGGATCGGATGAAATTTGCTTCTCTTAGAGGCCTCGCAAGCCAAATCGGGGGATCGGTTTATATGGGGGCTATATATAATTATGAACCGATGTGGACCAATTTTTGCATGGTTGTTAGAGACCGTATACTGACACCATGTACCAAATTTCAGCCGGATCGGATGAAGTTTGCTTCTCTTAGAGGCCTCGCAAGCCAAATCGGGGGATCGGTTTATATGGGGGCTATATATAATTATGGACCGATTTGGACCAATTTTTGCATGGTTGTTAGAGACCATATACTAACATCATGTACCAAATTTCAGCCGGATCGGATAAAATTTGCTTCTCTTAGAGGCCTCGCAAGCCAAATTTGGGGGTCCGTTTATATGGGGGCTATACGTAAAAGTGGACCGATATGGCCCATTTGCAATACCGTCTGACCTACATCAATAACAACTACTTGTGTCAAGTTTCAAGTCGATAGCTTGTTTTGTTCGGAAGTTAGCGTGATTTCAACAGACGGACGGACGGACGGACGGACGGACATGCTCAGATCGACTCAGAATTTCACCACGACCCAGAATATATATGTACTTTATGGGGTCTTAGAGCAATATTTCGATGTGTTACAAACGGAATGACAAAGTTAATATACCCCCCTTCCTATGGTGGATGGTATAATAATTGATCCAATTAAAAAATTAATTGATACAATTAATTTTGGTGATTGATTTTTGTTTCAATTAAAAAATTTGTTGAATCAATTACATTTTTAATTGAATATTTTTTAAAACTCAAATAAGACTTTAATTGAAAAAAACTTTCGTGAAATGTTTTTTCTGTGAAGGTTAGAGTATTCAGTCCATTGTGATATAACAACGTTCAACTTCTCTCTTATCAATGAGTGCTGCCCGCTTCTATGTTCAGCTCAATGACAAGGAACCTCCTTTTTATAGGCGGGTTCGAACGGCGTTTCACATTACGGCAAAATCACTTAGAGAAGTATGAAATACTTAGAAATGCCACCAGCATTACTGAGGGGGAATAATCCACCACTGAGAAACTTGTTGGTGTTTGGTCAAAGCTTTTGCCATAGCGCTTAGTATTCAAGGCAGACATACTAACCATTGCACTATGGTGGCACCCGAAAATTTTTGGAAAAAAACCGAAACATTTGGAAAACAATATTTTTCGTCCATTTGGCCTATATACTAAGATATGCAGAATACGTTGTTCCACTAATGCCAAAACTATCTTAAGAAATTTTCTTAGAAATTTTCTCCGGACTAATGAAATTTTCTTCCTTCCAAGTATGTCTCAAAAATTTTATGGACTAAACGTTGGTATAAATTTCAATAGCCGTACAAATAAGTTCAATAACTACTAAACTAGAAAAAAATTAGACCGTCGCAGTAAAAATGAACTACGGAGTAGCAATGCGGTAATGATTTGACACCAATGATGTTTTTTCTACTTTAAGTTCATTTTTGCATTCGTGACAATGAAGAATTTCGTGCATGGTAGTTAAAAATTGAAAAATCACAGTAAATATGCGTTATTTTAACAACACATTAATGAAATCTCAATAAATGGAATTCAATTTAGTTCAATTCTTGCACGAGCTAGTCTATTCTTCCAATGAAACAGTTCACATTTTTATACCCTCCTCCATAGGATGGGAGGTATATTAACTTTGCCATTCCGTTTGTAGCACATGGAAATATTGCTCTAAGACCCCATAAAGTACCTGGAAAAAAAATTGGAAGTTGTTCCACAAACATTTCTTTTAAAGCCCATCCCAGAATCCCCCATCGATTTTTTTCAACTTCCGATGCAGTCCTTTGGACAAGTCCTCAAACACTTCTTCAAAAGCGCATCGTGGGATCCCCCAATGATTTTTTTCCACTCCCGATGCAGTTCTTGTGGACAAGTATTAGAAAGTACGCAATGAGGCTATTTTAATACAAATTTTGGACAATTATATTTTACAAAAAAATAGAAAATTAATAAAAAAAAGTAAACAAATAATAATAATAAAAAAATAAATTTCATCCCGCTGAGATTTGAACCTGTGCCGTTTGACTTTTTCACTTCCATGGAAGTTCTTATGAGAAGGTTTTGCAAATTACGAGAATTTTTTTTTTTTTTCTTTTTAATTTTTAATAGAAACAAGTATATACGGCCGCAAGTTCGGCCAGGCCGAATCTTATGTACCCACCACCATGGATTGCGTAGAAACATCTACAAAAGACTATCATCCACAATCGAATTACTTGGGTTGTGGTATCTTAAAACTTCTTAACATCGTTTTCTAAATTGTGATTTAGTCCATACATGGTATATATTAGACAAAAAAAGTTATGTATAGTTAAGTCTACAAATAATTACGAATCGATATGGACTTTTTGTAAGTAGAGAGACAGAATTGAAATATGGGGATCGCTTATATGGGGGCTATATACAATTATGAACTTGATATGGACCAATTTTTGTGTTATTGGGGATCGATTTATCTGAGGGCCATATATAACTATAGACTGATATGGACCTAGTTAGGCATGGTTGTTAACGACCATATACTAGCACAATGTACCAAATTTCAACTCACTCGGATGAAATTTGCTCCTCCAAGAGGTTCCAAAACCAAATCTCGGGATCGGTTTATGTGGGGCTATGTACGATTATGGACTGATATGGACCACTTTTGGCATGGTTGTTAAATATCATATACTACCACCACGTACCAAATTTCAAGCAGATCGGATGAATTTTGCTTCTCCAAAAGGCACCGGAGGTCAAATCTAGGGATCGGTTTATATGGGAGCTATATATAATTATGGACTGATAGGAACCAATTCCTGCATGATTGTTGGATACCATATACTAACATCACGTACCAAATTCCAACCGAATGGGAAGAATTTTGCTCTTCTCTGGAGGTCAAATCTGGGGATCGGTTTATATGGGGCCTATATATAATTATGGACCGATATCGACCAATTTTTGCATGGGAGTTTGAGGCCATATATTAACACCACGTACCAAATTTCAACTGAATCAGATGAATTTTGGTCTTCCAAGAGGTTCCGGAGGTCAAATCTGGTCAAATATGGGGGATATATATAATTATGAACCGATGTCGACCAATTTTTGCATGGTTGTTAGAGACCATGTACTAACATCACGTACAAAATTTCAGCCGGATCGGATGAAATTTGCTTCTCTTAGAGGCCTCGCAAGCCAAATCGGGGGATCGGTTTATATGGGGGCTATATATAATTATGAACCGATGTCGACCAATTTTTGCATGGTTGTTAGAGACCATATACTAACACCATGTACCAAATTTCAGCCGGATCGGATGAAATTTGCTTCTCTTAGAGGCTCCACAAGCCAAATCTGGGGATCGGTTTATATGGGGGCTATACGTAAACGTGGACCGATATGGCCCATTTGCAATACCATCCGACCTACATCAATAACAACTACTTGTGCCAAGTTTCTAGTCGATAGCTTGTTTCGTTCGGAAGTTAGCGTGATTTCAACAGACGGACGGACGGACGGACGGACGGACATGCTCAGATCGACTCAGAATTTCACCACGACCCAGAATATATATACTTTATGGGGTCTTAGAGCAATATTTCGATGTGTTACAAACGGAATGACAAAGTTAATATACCCCCCATCCTATGGTGGTGGGTATAAAAATATATTTATATATATGCCGAAAAAAAAAAATAAAAACGATGTAAAACGTAAAAAAATATTTTTTTTTGAAAAATATTTGATAACAAAAATTGCCGCTGGTGAGATTTGAACCTGCGTTTCTTATTTTTTCGTTCATACTAATAAAGAACATCTCGAGAAGCAATAAGAATGTTATTATTTGGTGTCGTATTACGATCATATCACAAACATTTGAATTGACATTTGGACGCTTTATGTTCAATGGCGTTTGTGGCTGAGTGTGCTAAGGCGTTCTGTTATGGTGCCATCAAACCCAGGTTCAACCCCTGGTCGGAGCAACCCTAGATAATAGGAAAATAATAGTGTAATAAAAAATATGGTTGAAAAAAAAATTAAATTGGTTAAATTTTTTTTTTCTTTTTAAATTTCTTCATTCAAATTAACTTCCAGGGCACAACTTCTAAAGAAATGCAAAGGATCCAAAAAGAGAGTACTTCCGTCCTATGACAAGCCCATGTAAAATTCATTGGAGATGATCCAAGTTTGCACTACTTCCGGATCACAGATTGGGGATCCAAACTACTTTTTTGGAAGCTCTTTTTTGCTGGGTATATATTCTGGGTCGTGGTGAAATTCTGAGTCGATCTAAGCATGTCCGTCCGTCCGTCCGTCCGTCTGTTGAATTCACGCTAACTTCCGAACGAAACAAGCTATCGACTCGTTATTGATGTAGGTCGGATGGTATTGCAAATAGGCCATGTCAGTCCACTTTTACGTATAGCCCCCATATAAACGTGCCCCCAGATTTGGCTTGCGAATCCTCTAAGACAAGCAAATTTCATCCGATCCGGCTAAAATTTGGTACATGGTGTTCGTATATGGTCTCTAACAACCTTGCAAAAACTGGTCCACATCGGTCCATAATTATATATAGCCCCCATAATATAAACAGATCCCCAGATTTGGCTTGCGAAGCCTCCGATTCGATCCGGCAAAAATTTGGTACATGGTGTTAGTATATGGTCTCCAACACACATCCAAAAATTTATCTATATCAGCCCATAATTACATATAGCACCCATATAAACCGATCCCCAAATTTATTTGGCTTGCGGATCCTCTAAGAGAAGCAAATTTCATCCGATCGGGTTAATATTTGCTACGTTGTGTTAGTATATGGTCTTTAACAACCATGCAAAAATTGGTCCATATCGGTTAATAATTATATATAGCCCCCATATAAACCGATCCCCAGACTTGCTTTCAGATCCTCTAAGAGAAGCACATTTCATCCGATCCGGTTAAAATTTGGTACGTTGTGTTAGTATATGGTCTTTAACAACCATGCAAAAATTGGTCCATATCGGTTAATAATTATATATAGCCCCCATATAAACCGATCCCCAGACTTGCTTTCAGATCCTCTAACAGAAGCACATTTCATCCGATCCGGTTAAAATTTGGTACGTTGTGTTAGTATATGGTCTTTAACAACCATGCAAAAATTGGTCCATATCGGTTAATAATTATATATAGCCCCCATATAAACCGATCCCCAGATTTGACCTCCGGAGCCTCTTGGAGGAGCAAAATTCATCCGATCCGGCTAAAATTTGGTACATTGTTTTCGTATAGGGTCTCTAACAACAATGCCAAAATTGGAACATATCGGTCCATAATTATATATAGACCCCATATAAACCGATCCCCAGATTTGACCTCCGGAGCCTCTTGGACGAGCAAAATTCATCCGATCCGGTTGAAATTTGGTACGTGGTGTTAGTATATGGCCGATAAGAACCATGCCAAAATTGGTCCGTATCGATCTATAGTTATATATAGCTCTCATATAAACCAATCCCCAATCACAGAAAAATCACCATTGCCATTCGAGCCAAAAATAATCTACCAAAATTTTATTGCCATAGAAAATTTTGTCAAAATTTTATATTTCTATAGAAAATTTTGTCAATATTTTATTTCTATAGAAAATTTTGTCAACATTTTATTTCTGTAGGAAATTTTGTAAAAACATAATTTCTATAGAAAGTTTTGTCAGAATTTTTTTTCTGTAGAAAATTTTGTCAAAATATAAATTTCTATAGAAAATGTATTAAGTACCTCATAGTTGGAGAGGAAATTTTGCAAAATCTTCCAAAACATCAAGAATTATACTAATCTACAAAACAGTAAAAAATATGCCATTTTTGATAGACTCATGTTCATAATTGCATATAGTCCCTATAAGCGACCCCCGTATATCAATTCTGCCTCTATAGTTACCGCACAAAAGTTCATATCGGTTCGTAATTATTTCTTTCCTATATATACCGGTCAAGAATTGAATATATACGTATTTAGTCGACCTTTCTTATGTCTAATATATACCCGCATGGACTAACTTACACTTTGGAAGATGATGTTAAGAAGTGCCATCGGCCGCTACCCAAGTAATTCAATTGTGGATGACCGCCTTTAGCAGAAGTTTCTACGCAATCCATGGTGGAGGGTACATAAGATTCGGCCTGGCCGAACTTACGGCCGTATATACTTGTTCTGTATACATTCTCGTATGTATGGTAAAATGATAAAAATTGACTTTTTTTCTCATAACAGAAATTTGCACTACTCGTAAACATTAGGTGCAGCGGGCACAAATTGTATATTGAAGTATATTCAACAAAAAATGCTGGTATATTCAGGCAAAGGTCTTGAGCTAATATTAAATGATATACCATAAGCCGATAGCCTTAGCTGCTAGAGCTTTTTATTTTCTACAAATTATATGTTATAATTTGTTATTATTATACGAGATTAATAAAAACATAAAATAAAACAAGTATATACAGTAGTAAGTTCGGCCCGGCCGAAGCTTAAATACCCACCACCATGAATCATATATAATAATTTCCTTTGAAAATTTCAGGGATGTTTGATGACATATATTTTCCCAAGCAGATCAGTTCAACCAGTACGCTTCGCGAAAATAAATGCAAAGATTTTACCTATGAAAACTAGAATAAATTCTGGATTTATAAGAACCATATTTTGTTTGGGTTTTAGAGGAATCATAAACTAGTATAACATGTTTGGGACATATATGTTGGAACATCTTATGTTTGGGACATTACATATTCTTAAATATAATGTCTTTGGATGCAAACATATATTAATTTAGAAATTTCGTATAAACATATATATGTTTAGAAACGCCAGAGAGAGCGAGTGAGAATAGAGGAAAAATAAAGATGGCGACGGAGATAGATAACGAAAACCATGTAAAGGTATGTAAAACATCAAGTTTAATTGCAACAATTAAAAGCTTCGGTTGATTAGTAAATGTGCTTATCGACTTGCATATTTTGTATATAAATAAATGTTTTTATTTGTATACCAACACAATTATATTTAAGACATTTTTCTGCAAGCAAACAAATATTTAGCTTTTTGGGGCCTTAAAACAGATATGCATAGGATGAAATATCATATGTTTACAAAGTGCAAACAATTTCTTTTTTGTACACATTCTGAAATTATATATACTGGAAGCAGAATATGTTTCCAAGTATATGTTACCAAGGCGATCTTTTGAGGGTATGGCGGCTATCCTAAGTATATGATCCAATTATTGTAGGGTATCACATAATCGGCCCCTTCCGACTTTCGACCTTTCTTAATTGTTTTCTATAGCTTTATAGTTTTAACATAGTGATAGAGTAATGCGTAGGTTTAAGAACTAAAATTTCAAAAACAGTAAAATTCCACGAATGCGGGTGGAAATTGATTAGTTTTTTACCAGACACACAAGTTGAACCATCGTCAAATGGATTACGATTTATTAAAACTTAAGTAAGTATATTATGGTAAATATTATAATGTCAAATTAGTTAGCATGATTTTAACTGATGAAAGGTCATAACTAGATCCTCTTAGAATTTCAAAAAGAAACAAAAATAAATTCAAATAAGGTTTTTATATCCTCCACCATAGGATGGGGGTATATTAACTTTGTCATTCCGTTTGTAACACATCGAAATATTGCTCTAAGACCCCATAAAGTATATATATTCTGGGTCGTGGTGAAATTCTGAGTCGATCTGACCATGTCCGTCCGTCCGTCCGTCCGTCCGAACGAAACAAGCTATCGACTTGAAACTTGGCACAAGTAGTTGTTATTGATGTAGGTCGGATGGTATTGGAAATGGGCCATAAAGGGTGATACGGTCAAAATTTGGTCAAGGGAAAACGCGTGTAAATCGGTGAAATCGTTTATTTAAAAAATCAAATTCAATTTCTTTTTCAAGTTCAATTAGTATAAAATTCAGGAAAAATATTCAGTTACGCTTTCGCTTTTCCAAATCAGAATTGCCGGGCCTCACGCTTGACACCTGCCATCAGATTTTGTACAGCCACCTTGTCCACCTTCTTCGCCGCAGAAAGCCAGTTTGCCTTGAACTGCTGCTCGTCCTTAGCAGTTTTTTGGTCTTCTATAGGTTCCGCTTGACAATAGCCCAGTATTTCTCAATTGGGCGGAGCTCTGGTGTGTTGGGAGGGTTCTTGTCCTTGGGAGCCACCTGCACGTTGTTGACGGCGTACCACTTCATGGCCTTTTTACCGTAATGGCAAGATGCCAAATCCGGCCAAAACAGTACGGAACAACCGTGTTTCTTCAGGAAAGGCAGCAGACGTTTATTCAAACACTCTTTCACGTAAATTTCTTGGTTGGCAGTCCCGGAAGCTATGAAAATGCAGCTTTTCAAGCCACAGGTACAGATGGCTTGCCAAACCAGATATTTCTTTGCGAACTTTGACAGTTTTATGTGCTTGAAAATATCTGCTACCTTTCCCCTTCCTTTTGCCATATAAAACTCCTGTCCCGGAAGCTGCTTGTAGTCGGCTTTGACGTAGGTTTCGTCGTCCATTACCACGCAGTCAAACTTCGTCAGCATCGTCGTGTACAGCCTCCGGGATCGCGATTTGGCCGTCGTATTTTGTTTATCATCGCGATTTGGAGTCACTACCTTCTTGTAAGTCGATAGTCCGGCTTGTTTTTTGGCTCGATGCACGGTTGTAGACGATACACCCAGCTTATTTGCGGCATCTCGGAGAGAGAGGTTAGGGTTTCGCTTGAAACTACCGGCAACTCTCTTTGTCGTCTCAGCGGCTTCCGGTTTTCGATTTCCCCCCGATCCAGACTTCCTGGCTGTCGACAAACGTTCTCCAAACACTTTAATTACATTTGTAACGGTTGATTTGGCAACTTTTAGCGATTTTGCCAGCTTTGCGTGCGAGTAGCTCGGATTTTCGCGATGCGCGAGCAAAATTGTGATACGCTGCTCTTCTTGCTTGGACGGCATTTTGACAACTGAAGAATCAATTCCAAAATCAAAATAGGAGCAACATTCTACACACACACACCTTCAAAATGAGGGGTGTTCACGTTTTTTAAATGCAAAATTGAAAGAAATACGTCAAGTTTATATTGACCAAATTTTGACCGTATCACCCTTTATCGGTCCACTTTTACGTATAGCCCCCATATAAACGGACCCCCAAATTTGGCTTGCAGACCGTCTAAGAGAAGCAAATTTCATCCGATCCGGCTGAAATTTGGTACATGGTGTTAGTATATGGTTTTTAAAAACCATGCAAAAATTGGTGGAAATCGTTCCATAATTATATATAGCCCCCATATAAACCGATCCCCAGAGTTGACCTCCGGTGCCTTTTGGAGAAGCAAAATTCATCCGATCTGGTTGAAATTTGGTACGTGGTGGTAGTATATGGTATCCAACAACCATGCAGGAATATCATATCATATCAGTCCATAATTATATATAGCCCCCATATAAACCGATCCCCAGATTTGACCTCCGGTGCCTTTTGGAGAAGCAAAATTCATCCGATCTGGTTGAAATTTGGTACGTGGTGGTAGTATATGATATTTAACAACCATGCCAAATGTGGTCCATATTAGTCCATAATCATATATAGCCCCCTTATAAACCGATCCCGAGATTTGGATTTGGAGCCTCTTGGAGGAGCAAATTTCATCCGAGTCAGTTGAAATTTGGTACATTGTGCTAGTATATGGCCGTTATCAACCATGCCTAAGTAGGTCCATATCGGTCTATATAGTTATATATAGCCCTCAGATAAATCGATCCCCAATCACACAAAAATTGGTCCATATCAAGTTCATAATTGTGTATAGCCCCCATATAAGCGACCGCCATATATCAATTCTGGCTCCCTACGTACCGTGCAAAAGTCCATATCGATTCGTAATTATTTGTAGACTTGCGTACACATACCTTTTTTGTCTAATATATACCACGTATGGACTAACTCACAATTTAGAAACCAATTTAAGATACCACAACCCAAGTAATTCGATTGTGGATGACAGTCTTTCGTAGAAGTTTCTACGCAATCCATGGTGGAGGGTACATAAGATTCGGCCTGGCCGAACTTACGGCCATTTATACTTGTTTAATTTCACACAAGTTGGATCAAGTATTCCAGCTCAGGAACTCAGTACAAAAATCGGAAAACCTCACCATTACCGTTACTAGTGGAACTGGTTGAACTATGTATAAGACATCCAAATATCAATTTTTACCTATAGTAGTTATATATAAATCATAATTGATTTTATGTATATAATAATTTGTTTTTTTCTTAGAACATTGGAATTTAAGGTGAATCAATGGTATAATCGCCTCAACGATGAAGATGTTATTGCCCAAATTAGTACTGGTCAAATTAGAGGCTCTAAATGGTTAAGTGTCTATAATAAAGTCTATTATAGTTTTGAACGAATCCCATATGCTTTACCACCCGTTGGTGAGTTACGATTTCGTGCTCCTAAGCCCATGACACCTTGGAAAAATATTAAAGATTGTTCATGGTATGGACCAAAATGTATGCAAATTAATCCTTTGAATGGAAATCTTGAAGGATCTGAAGATTGCCTTTTTATTAATGTGTATACAAATAATGTAAGTATGGAATATATTTTTATTATGTACAATTAAGTAACGTCGGCCAGTCGATTCAGCCATAGCGAATATTATATTGTATCACCTCCCATGTATATCTGATTATAGCCTTATGTAATATAACCCATTTTTGTTCAGTGTTGTGAGAGTCATTTATACGAAATATCTGACCATATATTTTTGTCAGAAAATATTTTTTAATTGGTTCAAATGGCAAACATCTTTGGATGTTTGTCTCGACGGTCCCTTCATACTGAAAATCTGACACGAAGCGTTACTAAATCAAATGACCATATATGTTTTTATACCAACCACCATAGGATGGGGATAGTTAGTATACACTAACTTTGTCATTCCGTTAGTAGCACATCAAAATATTGGTCTCAGACTCCATAAATGTGTGTGAAAATAAATTATAATGGATTTCGTTATAAAATCACAACATGAGCGTCCCCTATATGTCAAATTTGGAACTAAAGTTACATTATAATGGATTTATGGTGAAAAAAAAATAATTGTAAAAAAAATGCACAAAACGCGCAAATTAGTTAATATAACATATCACATTCTATAATATTGGCCGAGCTCTATCCAAAAAGGCGTACCAATACTCCATTACAATCAGTGGTGTCGAGATATGGCCACTTTTATACAGTGGGTCACAGACTCCAAACAAACAAGCGTGGGTTGGCAAAATGGGGAATGGAAGTACAAACCGAGATCTACTCAAAAACGTCCTTCATATGTTCCAGACCAACTGGGGAGTCGAGATATTGTCCACTTTGTGCTATGGGCCACTCATTCTGGCGAGAAATTTCCAAACTTCTTCCAAATGGAAATATGTGCGCTAACCAACCCAACGTGGAATGGGAGTAGAAATCGAGATCTACTCAAAAAAAAAAAACTCATGTGTTCCAGACCCGCTGGGGAGCCGAGATATTATCTACTTTGTACTATGAGCCACTCATCCTGGAGAGAAATTTCCAAATTTCTTCCGATGGAAATATGTGGGCTGACAAAACCAACGGGGAATGGAAGTAGAAATTGAGATCTAAAGGGTGATACGGTCAAAATTTGGTCAAGGGAAAACGCGTGTAAATCGGTGAAATCGTTTATTTAAAAAATCAAATTAAATTTCTTTTTCATGTTCAATTAGTATAAAATTCAGTTAGGCTTTTCCAAATCCGAATTGCCGGGCCTCACGCTTGACACCTGCCATCAGATTTTGTACAGCCACCTTGTCCACCTTCTTCGCCGCAGAAAGCCAGTTTGCCTTGAACTGCTGCTCGTCCCAGCAAAAAAAGCGTCGCCAAAAAAGTAATGAAAATGTTCTTTTTGGATCCGGAAGTGGTGCAAAATTGACGCAGAAGCGATGAATTTAACATGGGCTTGTCATAGGACAGAAGTCCTCTATTTCAACAGCCGTTGCACTGAATTTGCATCACTTCTTTAGGTGTGATCCAAATTCAATGTTTTGGATGTATATTAAACAATTCTGTGATATTTTGTGAAATAAATAATTTTTATAATTTTTAATGGATTCTAACGCTTGTCGGAAACGTTTGACCTCAAATATTTTCAAAAATTCACAATTTTTTCAGATTGGATTTAGCATTTTTTTCGACAAAATTTAAATGATTTATACCATTTTATGAATTCTTACTCTGGTTTTAACCTATTTGAAACAAAAAAACTTTAAATTACCTATTAAAAGTATGAAAAAACCAAGATATAACAAATTGAATTAAAAGAACTTCCTGGGTAGTTAAAATAAAGAACATCATTGGGAGTGCATCTTCTGGAAGTGATTTTAAAGTTGTGCATTTGAAAGAACTTCCAAATTTTTTTGCTGAGGTCCTTAGCAGTTTTTTTTTGGTCTTCTTTAGGTTCCGCTTGACAATAGCCCAGTATTTCTCAATTGGGTGGAGCTCTGGCGTGTTGGGTTCTTGTCCTTGGGAACCACCTGCACGTTGTTGGCGGCGTACCACTCCATGGCCTTTTTACCGTAATGGCAAGATGCCAAACCCGGCCAAAACAGTACGGAACAACCGTGTTTCTTCAGGAAAGGCAGCAGACGTTTATTCAAACACTCTTTTACGTAAATTTCTTGGTTGGCAGTCCCGGAAGCTATGAAAATGCTGCTTTTCAAGCCACAGGTACAGATGGCTTGCCAAACCAGATATTTCTTTGCGAACTTTGACAGTTTTATGTGCTTGAAAATATCTGCTACGTTTCCCCTTCCTTTTGCCGTATAAAACTCCTGTCCCGGAAGCTGCTTGTAGTCGGCTTTGACGTAGGTTTCGTCGTCCATTACCACGCAGTCAAACTTCGTCAGCATCGTCGTGTACAGCCTCCGGGATCGCGCTTTGGCCGTCGTATTTTGTTTATCATCGCGATTTGGAGTCACTACCTTCTTGTAAGTCGATAGTCCGGCTCGTTTTTTGGCTCGATGCACGGTTGTAGACGATACACCCAGCTTATTTGCGGCATCTCGGAGTGAGAGGTTAGGGTTTCGCTTGAAACTACCGGCAACTCTCTTTGTCGTCTCAGCGGCTTCCGGTTTTCGATTTCCCCCCGATCCAGACTTCCTGGCTGTCGACAAACGTTCTCCAAACACTTTAATTACATTTGTAACGGTTGATTTGGCAACTTTAAGCGATTTTGCCAGCTTTGCGTGCGAGTAGCTCGGATTTTCGCAATGCGCGAGCAAAATTTTGATACGCTGCTCTTCTTGCTTGGACGGCATTTTGACAACTGAAGAGTGAATTCCAAAATCAAAATAGGAGCAACATTCTACACACACACCTTCAAAATGAGGGGTGTTCAGGTTTTTTAAATGCAAAATGGAAAGAAATACGTCAAGTTTATACTGACCAAATTTTGACCGTATCACCCTTTACTCAAAAACATAATTCATGTGTTCCAGACTTTAACGTGGCTTACAATTTAGGATAAGATTTGGAATCATTCCAAATAACACGTCTTAGGACAACATAGTAGGATTAACCCATAGGACCTCATGCACCAGTCCGGGACAAAATCGTACGAGTACCAGAAAGGAATAACATGATTTTGCACTCAAACCTCCCAAAAAAGTTATATACCAAAGTTTAAAAATTGAGATAAACGAAAATATCGGTACTAGCCCTGTGATAGGCCTGTCAGTGGCAATTTACTCCAAATTTCCGTTGAGAAACGATAAATTTCAGAGTCACGACATTTTTGAACTGAAACAAAGCATGTCCACTTCCAGAGATGTTGTCTTAGACTATTGATTTTGATATTGATTCCGAGCCAAAGAAGGGGAGAATTGAGGTAAGAATATCATATACTATTAAAAAGTGTTAACGATAACTTAAATTTCCAAATTCAGACTCGACTACAAGTAGAAATTATGCTATGTTTCAAGTAAAAAACATCTTTAAAATAAAGTATTGATAAACATATCCTTTGTTTTTGTACTTTGCAGTCAAGATACAAAAAGTCAACAAATTTAAAGATCATTTCATTAATTTTGAAGAATTTTTCTGGATACCCAATTTTAAGTCGATTCAATTAACTATAAGGACAAATCGACTTCATTGAAAAGTTTAGCGACTTTTGGACAAGGAAAAATTTTTATATCAGAGAAATGACGTAGAAGACGTTCTATGCTAAGCGAAATTCGTATTCGTATTTTAAAGACATGAAATCTTTGGACTCACGACAATATTTTTATACCCTCCACCATAGGATGGGGGGTATATTAACTTTGTCATTCCGTTTGTAACACATCGAAATATTGCTCTAAGACCCCATAAAGTATATATATTCTGGGTCGTGGTGAAATTCTGAGTCGATCTAAGCATGTCCGTCCGTCCGTCCGTCTGTTGAAATCACGCTAACTTCCGAACGAAACAAGCTATCGACTTGAAACTTGGCACAAGTAGTTGTTATTGATGTAGGTCGGATGGTATTGAAAATTGGCCACTTTTACGTATAGCCCCCATATAAAGGGACCCTCAGATTTGGCTTGTGGAGCCTCTAACAGAAGCATATTTCATCCGATCCGGCTGAAATTTGGTGTATGGTGTTGGTATATGGTCTCTAACAACCATGCAAAAATTGGTCCACATCGGTCCATAATTATATATAGCTCCATATAAACCGATCCCCAGATTTGGCTTGCGGAGCCTCAAAGAGAAGCAAATTTCATCCGATTCGGCTGAAATTTGGTACATGGTGTTAGTATATGGTATCTAACAACCATGCGAAAATTGGTCCACATCGGTCCATACTTATATGTAGCCCTCATATAAACCGATCCCCCATTTTGCACAGAGCTTCCGCATATCCAAATATTGATGAATGATATGACCAACACGTTCCTTTGATATCTTTAAGGCCTCTGCTATCTCGATCAACTTCATTTTACGGTCATTCAAAATCATTTTGTGGATTTTTTTGATGTTTTCGTCGGTATCCACCTCTTTCGGGCGTCCACTGCGTTCACCGTCCTCCGTGCTCATTTCACCACGCTTTCATTTTTGCATACCAATCAATTATTGTTTTTCCCTGGCTCAGAGTCCGGAAACTCATTATCAAGCCAAGTTTTTGCTTCCACCGTATTTTTTTCCTTCAGAAAACAGTATTTTATCAAAACACGAAATTCCTTTTTTCCATTTTTTTCACAATAACAAAAGTTGCTTCACAAAAGACGCTCTATCTCGCAAACTAATTGACTTACAGACGTCAAATTTTGACACGAATCATTTGAACGTTGGTACTATATAACAAGTAAGGAAAGTCTAAAGTCGGGCGGGGCCGACTATATTATACCCTTCACCACTTTGTAAGTCCACATTTTCGATACCATATCAAATCCGTCCAATGTGTTGGATGCTATATGAATCCATACACATATATTCTGTATATCTCAGGAGATCTGTTCTGCAATACTTATAGATTTTACATTTAAGTCGGCTAATGCGCTGAGGTGGAACACAATGTTAGTAAAACAATATAGGAAACATTTAAATATGAACCAATTTTGAGGCAACTTCGCAAAAGTGTATTTATGATTTATCGGTCTATAGATGTGTAATAGAGTAGTAGGAAAATTTGAGTCATTTTGATAAGTTTTCGACTTAGCAGTGGCGATTTGATAAGTAAAATGTAGGTATTTCGGCCAGTTTTGCCTAAATCTGAAAAACATATAAAGGGTGATTTGTTAAGAGCTTGATAACTTTTTTTTTTAAAAAAAAAACGCATAAAATTTGCAAAATCTCATCGGTTCTTTATTTGAAACGTTAGATTGGTCCATGACATTTACTTTTTGAAGATAATTTCATTTAAATGTTGACCGCGGCTGCGTCTTAGGTGGTCCATTCGGAAAGTCCAATTTTGGGCAACTTTTTCGAGCATTTCGGCCGGAATAGCCCGAATTTCTTCGGAAATGTTGTCTTCCAAAGCTGGAATAGTTGCTGGCTTATTTCTGTAGACTTTAGACTTGACGTAGCCCCACAAAAAATAGTCTAAAGGCGTCAAATCGCATGATCTTGGTGGCCAACTTACCGGTCCATTTCTTGAGATGAATTGTTCTCCGAAGTTTTCCCTCAAAATGGCCATAGAATCGCGAGCTGTGTGGCATGTAGCGCCATCTTGTTGAAACCACATGTCAACCAAGTTCAGTTCTTCCATTTTTGGCAACAAAAAGTTTGTTAGCATCGAACGATAGCGATCGCCATTCACCGTAACGTTGCGTCCAACAGCATCTTTGAAAAAATACGGTCCAATGATTCCACCAGCGTACAAACCACACCAAACAGTGCATTTTTCGGGATGCATGGGCAGTTCTTGAACGGCTTCTGGTTGCTCTTCACTCCAAATGCGGCAATTTTGCTTATTTACGTAGCCATTCAACCAGAAATGAGCCTCATCGCTGAACAAAATTTGTCGATAAAAAAGCGGATTTTCTGCCACTGATTTTGGTAATAAAATTCAATGATTTGCAAGCGTTGCTCGTTAGTAAGTCTATTCATGATGAAATGTCAAAGCATACTGAGCATCTTTCTCTTTGACACCATGTCTGAAATCCCACGTGATCTGTCAAATACTAATGCATGAAAATCCTAACCTCAAAAGAATCACCCTTTACATACGATGACAAACAATTAACAGCAGCTATACTAAAGAAATGTTAAAGGGTGATACGGTCAAAATTTGGTCAATATAAACTTGACGTATTTCTTTCAATTTTGCATTTAAAAAACCTGAACACCCCTCATTTTGAAGGTGTGTGTGTGTAGAATGTTGCTCTTATTTTGATTTTGGAATTCACTCTTCAGTTGTCAAAATGCCGTCCAAGCAAGAAGAACAGCGCATCAAAATTTTGCTCGCGCATCGCGAAAATCCGAGCTACTCGCACGCAAAGCTGGCAAAATCGTTAAAAGTTACCAAATCAACCGTTACAAATGTAATTAAAGTATTTGGGGAACGTTTGTCGACAGCCAGGAAGTCTGGATCGGGGAGAAATCGAAAACCGGAAGCCGCTGAGACGACAAAGAGAGTTGCCGGTAGTTTCAAACGAAACCCAAACCTCTCTCTCCGAGATGCCGCAAATAAGCTGGGTGTATCGTCTACAACCGTGCATCGAGCCAAAAAACGAGCCGGACTATCGACTTACAAGAAGGTAGTGACTCCAAATCGCGATGATAAACAAAATACGACGGCCAAAGCGCGATCCCGGAGGCTGTACACGACGATGCTGACGAAGTTTGACTGCGTGGTAATGGACGACGAAACCTACGTCAAAGCCGACTACAAGCAGCTTCCGGGACAGGAGTTTTATACGGCAAAAGGAAGGGAAAAGATAGCAGATATTTTCAAGCACATAAAACTGTCAAAGTTCGCAAAGAAATATCTGGTTTGGCAAGCCATCTGTACCTGTGGCTTGAAAAGCAGCATTTTCATAGCTTCCGGGACTGTCAACCAATAAATTTACGTGAAAGAGTGTTTGAATAAACGTCTGCTGCCTTTCCTGAAGAAACACGGATGTTCCGTACTCTTTTGGCCGGATTTGGCATCTTGCCATTACGGTAAAAAGGTCATGGAGTGGTACGCCGCCAACAACGTGCATGTGGTTCCCAAGAACAAGAACCCTCCCAACACGCCAGATTTTTGATTTTTTAAATAAACGATTTCACCGATTTACACGCGTTTTCCCTTGACCAAATTTTGAACGTATCACCCTTTAAACAAATTGGAAGGTCGTTATAATCGTTGTATCCCTCTTCAAGGGAACTATGTTGAATAATAAAAACGAATTTTGGCAAAAAATGTGTTTTTCTTTGTTAGACCGGGGACTTATCAGCCAACCTGTTATATATAGCCGATCCCCAAAAATAGTCTACCAAAATTTTATTTCTATAGAAAATTTTGTCAAAATTTTATTTCTATAGAACATTTTGCAAACTGAATTATTTACGTTTTTAATCGGCCTTTTTTTGTGGACTAACTTACAAATTAAAAGACGGTGTTAAGTAGTTTTAAGATATCTTGCCATCGGCAAGTGTTACTGCATCCGATGATGGATGACAGTTTTTAGTACAAGTTTCTATGCAATCCATAGTGAGGGTACATAAGATTCGGCCTGGCCTAACTTACGGCCGTATATACTTTCAACTCACGGAATTTCTCCTCACTTACGGAACCTCGTTAAAATATCCGCGACTCACGACAATTGTCGTGCATTAGATAACCATTGTAACTATTAGTTGCAATAAGTCAAAATAACTATACCCGATTCAATTTTATTTTAGCTCATGAAAATTAATGAAATTAATAAATTTTCGTACAAAATAGTTCATATTTTCTAAAATGAGTAAATCTTACTTAAAAGTGCATTCATGGCTTTCTAAAATAAGTAAATTTTATTCATTTGTTTTTTTTTTCAGCTGAAGCCATGTAAGCTTCGTCCGGTAATGTTTTGGATCCACATTGGCGGACTTCAGTCTGGAGCAGCTAACAGGGAATTCTATGGTCCAGATTATTTCATTGAGAAAAATGTGATTTTGATTACGGTGCAATATCGTCTAGGAGCCTTAGGTAATATCGAAATACAAATCACACAATAAAGTAAATTTATTTCGAGGAGATTGAGTTAGGTTTCCAGTTTGTTTCTTTGTCCAGCTTCATTTCGACAATTTGGTATATTGTGATACCTTATTAGCTAAAACATACCTATTACATATAGAGACTTCCAGTTTTTACAATTGGACACAGCGATATGGTAACAGCGTGCTTAACTTCAAAGTTATTAGGAGCAACAATGTGGACTTCAGAACATTAAACTTTAATCCAACGTGCCCCTTAAGATAAGATGGGGTCACATTTGCTTGGTTTCCTCGCAGCACTTGCATTTTACGCAGTATAAGCTTGTCAATAGCTGGAAACACGCCATTATGTTACATTTAGAGTGTGAAATTTAAGTTTTTATACCCTCCACCATAGGATGGGGGTATATTAACTTTGTCATTCCGTTTCTAACACATGGAAATATTGCTCTAAGACCCCATAAAGTATATATATTCTGGGTCGTGGTGAAATTCTGAGTCGATCTGAGCATGTCCGTCCGTCCGTCTGTTGAAATCACGCTAACTTCCGAACGAAACAAGCTATCGACTTGAAACTTGGCACAAGTAGTTGTCATTGATGTAGGTCGGATGGTATTGCAAATGGGCCATATCGGTCCACTTTTACGTATAGCCTCCATATAAACGGAATCCCAAATTTGGCTTGCGAGTCATCTAAGAGAAGCAAATTTCATCCGATCCTGCTGAAATTTGGTGCACGGTGTTAGTATATGGTCTCTAACAACCATGCAAAAATTGGTCCACATCGGTCCATAATTATATATAGCCCCCATATAAACCGATCCCCCGATTTGGCTGAAATTTGGAACATGGTGTTAGAATGTGGTCTCTAACAAACACGCAAGAATTGGTCCATATCGGTCCATAATTATATATAGCCCCCATATAAACCGTTCCCCAGATTTGATCTCCGGAGCCTCTTGGAGGAGCAAAATTCATCCGATCCGGTTGAAATTTGCAACATGGTGTTAGTATAAGGCCGCTAATAACCATGCCAAAATTGGTCCGTATCGGTCTATAGTTATATATAGCCGATCCCCACTCACACAAAAATTGGTCCATATCGGTTCATAATCATGGTTGCCACTCGAGCCAAAAATAATCTACCAAAATTTATAGAAAACATTGTCAAAATGTTATTTCTATAGAAAATTTTGTCAAAATTTTATTTCTATAGAAAATTTTGTCAAAATTTTATTTCTATTGGAAATTTTGTCAAAATTTTATTTCTATAGAAAATTTTATTAAAATTTTATTTCTATAGAAAATTTTATCAAAATTTTATTTCTATAGAAAATGTTGTCAAAATTTTATTTTGTCAAAATTTTATTTCTATAGAAACTTTAAACTTAATTATATACGTATTTAATCGGCCTTATTTAGTTTAATATATACCACGTATGGACTATGTGGTATATATTACTGTGTTAGGAAGTTTTAAGATACCTTGCCATCGGCAAGTGTTACCGCAACCCAATTAATTCGATTGTGGATGACAGCCTTCAGTAGAAGTTTCTACGCAATCCATGGTGGAGGGTACATAAGCTTCGGCCTGGCCGAACTTACGGCCGTATATACTTGTTATTTTTCGTCTACTTTTCGGACGCGATGCAACGCTGCCAATACCACGATAACGAGAAGCAAACGATTTCTAGACATTTAAATGATTGGTGTCTATATCATGCTTGAATTTCATCACGAATAACTTTATTTCATAAGTTTGCACAGAAAAAAATGTCCGTAGTTAAACTAACGCTAAATTTAACTTATTTTTATTGGAAACAATTTATTTTCTTGTAGTTAAATTTTATTACTTTTATCGAAATTTTCCACAGCTTAATGAAATCTTACTTTTCTTAAGTATGTCTCAAAAATTTTATGAACTAATCGTGAGTATAAAGTTCAATGACCGTACACATAAGTTCAATATGAACTAAAGCAAAAGAAGATTTTCGTACGATTCCCAAAAATAGTAAGAATGAACTACTTTATGGTTAAAATGGTCATGATTTAACATAGCCCCAAAGATTTTCTTCTTTACTTTTAGTTAATATTTTCTTCTATGAGATGATGTAATTTCGTGAACTGTTAAAAAGTACAACAGGGCATTAAAATTTCCTGGTTTTTACAACGCTTTGTGGTAATCTCAAAATGTGGAGTAAAATTTAGTTTAATTTTCGTGTGAGGTAGTTCATTCTTCCTATAAAACAGTTCACTATTTTTTCGGTGTGTAAACAATCAAACGAACTGGCACTGAAGTTGAAATAATAGCATCATGTGGTTTGTTGCAATACATATCAACCACACTGTACATACACATCAACCTGACACATTTTGTGCGACACACCACATGCGCTTCCATTGCACGCTCACAAAAAATCGCTTCTGTAACATATACTCCCAAACATATTTTGCTTCAAGCATATATATTTTTGGGTATTGCCCAAACATTTATATGTTTGATCTCTTCCAATATATAATATGTTTGAAAGCATATTGGTATAAACAATATATGTTTGGGTAGTCTAAGTTCCAAACATTTTGTATTTTTGCATCCAAATTCAATAATGTTGTCTTCCAAAAAACATTATGTTATTATGTGAACATATAATATGTTTGGAAGCATTTTGCACCCAAAAATATTATATCCCAAACAATATTGTGCTCAAAATTTTATTTATTTATTTATATATTTACAATCATAATGAATTATGAAAATAAACAGGTAATATACACAGTCTCACATAAGTTTACATACCCCTGAGTTTTTAACTCCTAACTAAACATGTTTCTTGTTGTTGTTTATAATCCATATCAATAAAATCTTCTTGAAAATTAACAATTACTTTGATTTTCAAATTAATTTACTAAAACGAAATGTTATATATATGTATATTTTTTTAAAATTTGATTATTTAATGAAAATACAAATTCTTTAACCGTATGTAAACTTGTGTGAGACTGTGTAGGTGCTAACAACATAGGTTTTCGACCTGAATGCTCAAAATTTTGTTTCTGCCCAATTGTATATTCCCCCACATCTTTCTCACTTCCACGAGATTTTTTAGTTCTTAGCACCTTTTTCTGTAATACAAACATTGTAGAAGAAATTATCCAATTGTATGATTTTTTTATTTTAATTTTACCTTTTGACGGACGGGGATTCGAACAGCGGACCACACAGTTTGTAAGGATCAAAGAAGTAGCTGATCAATTGCCCAAGGAAAAATAAAATGTTAATTTTGTAATAACAAGAAACAACCACCAACTTAATTCAATATCGCTCCCTGTTAAATAGCGCTCCAAGCTACTAAACACATATATGTTTATAGGCTATTTCTAAATTAATATATGTTTGCATCCAAGCATATTATATTTACAAACATTTTATGTCCCAAACATAATATGTTCTAACATATTAACATATATGTCCCAAACATGTTATGCTAGTTTATGAACATTATATGCTTGCACTCAAAAATATTGTGTTTAAAAATTTGTGTTCCAAACATACATATAATGTTTATAGCCAAACATATGAAAAACAGTCTTTTTCATCCGTGTGGAGAATCATAAATTTACTCTTTCGCTAAATTCGTTTTGCCTAACTTGCTACATTGTGACGTCTTTATTTTATTTTCCTCTCATAGGTTTTCTCAGCATGCAGGATATTGCTTTACAAACACCGGGCAATGCAGGTCTGAAAGATATAATTCTTGCACTTAGATGGGTCAAAGAAAATGCAACCTGTTTTGGTGGTGATCCCGAAAATGTAACGGTATTTGGTGGAAGTGCTGGAGCTGTCGCTGCCCACTTACTCATGATGAGTGAAAATGCACGGGGTCTTTTCCACAGAGTTATTTTACAATCTGGCTTTGCAACATGTGAAGAGTCCGTAGTGGAGTGCTCCTCAAAAACATATGAATTGGCACAGAAATCTGGTTACAAAGGAGAAAACAAGGAACATCTCATATTGAAATATCTTCAGCAATTACCAGCCGAGGCTATAGTTATAGCCGCATCTAAATGTGAAAAGTCCAATGGTGGCGGATTCTTTAATTTTGGTCCATGTATAGAACCATATCTTAACTCACAAACTGTGATATATAAGCCGGTGGAAGAGTTATTGATTGATGCTTGGGGAAATAATATACCACTTATCTTGGGAGGAAATTCATTCGAGGGACTTTTCTTTAGACGAAGTAAGTATTGCTCTACGATATTCTATATAGGATTGTTATACTTAATGGTTTCTTTATATCTCTCCAGAAGGTCTTAAGAATGCGAAGGAATATCTTGCGTTATTAGAGACATGTGCCAAATATGTTCCAAAGGAAGCCTGTAATAGTCATGATAGACCCGATTGCATTGCTAAGGGTTTGAAGCTCCGAAGAATCCATGTTAAAGGTGATCAACCAACTATGGACGATTTTTACGAGGTTTGTTCTAAACTAATAATAGATGAATTTTTAGGGATTCGACTATTTGATTTGTTGAGGCCAAAGATTGCATGTCCTCAAAATAAGAATGCGGTTTTTGTTTCGCATAGAATGAGTATTTCTCCGACATAAAGTCTTTTCCTTGTCCAAAAGTCCATAAAGGTTTGAATGAAGTCGGTTTATCCTTAAAAATTGGTATCTTTACATGAATGAAAATTTAGTTTGACTAAGGTCAATTAATCAATTATTAATGTCATAATTCTGAAAAATTCTTCAAAAGTAATGAAATCTTCTTTAAGTTTGTTGCATTTTTGTATCAGTGTACAAAAGCTTTCAAAAAAATCAAAGACGTTTTTAACGTTATTCAAACATTGCATATTTTTTACTTGAAGTCCAGTCGGCATTTGGAAATTTAAGTTGTTGTTAATAAATTTGTGAAGGACTTTGATTGTATGTGAAGAAAAACTTAATGAATCACAATTCGTTTCGTAGTATCAAGTACGCGAAACTCAAATTTAAAAGATAATTGTGTCTCAAAAATATCCTTACTTCAAGTGTCCCCTTTTTTGAGTTCGGAATCAATTCCAATCATTAGTGTAAGGAGAAAATCTTTGCAACCAGGCATGCTTTTTTTCAGTGTAGATTGCTTAGAAAGTTATACTAAAGCCTGCCATCCACAGTCGAATTTCTTGACTTGACGATGGCAAGATATCTAAAACTATCTTAACATTGTCTTCTAAATTTAAAGTTAGTCCATATGGACACCAAGAGAAATTGATACAAATTGCCACTGACGGACCTATCACAGGTCTAGATCGATGCTCTGGTTTATGGTTTTTTATACCCTCCGGTTTATGGTTTTATACCAACATGCAAAAACTGGTCCACATCGGTTCATAATTATATACAGCTCCCCATATAAACCTAAAGGGTGATTTGTTAAGAGCTTGATAACTTTTTAAAAAAAAAACGCATAAAATTTGCAAAATCTCATCGGTTCTTTATTTGAAACGTTAGATTGGTCCATGACATTTACTTTTTGAAGATAATTTCATTTAAATGTTGACCGCGGCTGCGTCTTAGGTGGTCCATTCGGAAAGTCCAATTTTGGGCAACTTTTTCGAGCATTTCGGCCGGAATAGCCCGAATTTCTTCGGAAATGTTGTCTTCCAAAGCTGGAATAGTTGCTGGCTTATTTCTGTAGACTTTAGACTTGACGTAGCCCCACAAAAAATAGTCTAAAGGCGTCAAATCGCATGATCTTGGTGGCCAACTTACCGGTCCATTTCTTGAGATGAATTGTTCTCCGAAGTTTTCCCTCAAAATGGCCATAGAATCGCGAGCTGTGTGGCATGTAGCGCCATCTTGTTGAAACCACATGTCAACCAAGTTCAGTTCTTCCATTTTTGGCAACAAAAAGTTTGTTAGCATCCAACGATAGCGATCGCCATTCACCGTAACGTTGCGTCCAACAGCATCTTTGAAAAAATAAGGTCCAATGATTCCACCAGCGTACAAACCACACCAAACAGTGCATTTTTCGGGATGCATGGGCAGTTCTTGAACGGCTTCTGGTTGCTCTTCACTCCAAATGCGGCAATTTTGCTTATTTACGTAGCCATTCAACCAGAAATGAGCCTCATCGCTGAACAAAATTTGTCGATAAAAAAGCGGATTTTCTGCCAACTTTTCTAGGGCCCATTCACTGAAAATTCGACGTTGTGGCTCGTTAGTAAGTCTATTCATGATGAAATGTCAAAGCATACTGAGCATCTTTCTCTTTGACACCATGTCTGAAATCCCACGTGATCTGTCAAATACTAATGCATGAAAATCCTAACCTCAAAAGAATCACCCTTTATTACCAAGATTTGACCTCCGGAACCTCTTGGAGGAGCAAAATTCGTTCGATTCGGTTGAAATTTGGTACGTAGTGTTAGAATATGGTCTCTAACAACCATGCCAAAATTGGTATATATCGGTCCATAATTATGTATAGTCCCCATAAAATCGATCCCCAGATTTGACCTCCGGAACCACTTGGAGGAGCAAACTTCATCCGATTCGGTTGAAATATGGTACGTAGTGCTAGAATATGGTCTCTAACAACCATGCCAAAATTGGTCCATATCGGTCTATAGTTATATATAACCGATCCCCAATCACACAAAAATTGGTCCATATCGGTTCATAATCATGGTTGCCATTCGAGCCAAAAGTAATCTACCAAAATTGTATGGTTCTGTCTACCAAAATGTTATGGTTCTGTATTATGTTATGGTACTTTTCCTCTGTTGATTAAGCAACTCTTGTAGTTTAGTCAACGCAATTGTTTTAAGCTGAGATCAGAACAAAAAATATGATTGAAGTAAAAACCAACAATAACAAAACAAAATTTTATTTCTACAGAAATTTTTGTCAAAGTTTTATTTCTATAGAAAACTTTTTTAAGATTTTATATCTATTGAAAACTTTTTCAAGATTTTATTTCTATAGAAAATTTTGTCAAAATTTTTTTCTATAGAAAATTTTGTCAAAATTTTATTTCTATAGAAAGTTTTGTCAAAATTTTATTTCTATAGAAAACTTTGTCAAAATATTATTTTTATAGAAAATTTTGTCAAAATTTTATTTCTATAGAAAACTTTGTCAAAATTTTATTTCTATAGAAAATTTTTTCAAAATTTTATTTCTATAGAAATTTTTGTCAAAATTCTATTTCTATATAAAATTTTGTAAAAAAAATGTTTATAGAAAATTTTGTCAAAATTCTATTTCTATAGAAAATTTTGTCAAATCTTTATTTCTATAGAAAATTTTGTCAAAATTCTATTTCTATAGAAAATTTTGTCAAATCTTTATTTCTAGAGAAAATTTTGTCAAATTTCTATTTCTAGAGAAAATTTTGTCAAAATTCTATTTCTATAGAAAATTTTGTCAAAATTTTATTGACGGAATTTTACAAACAGAATGACAAACTTTTATAACCCATAACTATCCTAGGAGGTGGGTTTAAAACGCCAGGTTTAATAACTATATGAGCCAGGTAAGTTCTTGATTAGATTCTAAAAATAATTATGAACCAATTTTCGCATGGTTCTCACAGGGCAAAATGTAAACCGGTTCGGATGGAATTTGTTCCACCATGACGCTCCAGACGTGACATTTTTCATTTGTAGTTTAGTCAATGTATGGTTTTAAGTTGAAATCAAAAACACATCAACAAAATTTTATTTCTATAGAAAATTTTGTCAAAATTTTATTTCTATAGAAAATTTTGTCAAACTGAATACCCTGTTCCACAGTGTTAGTGCATATATTTGCAACACCCAGAAGGAGACGAGATAGACACATGGTGTCTTTGGCAAAAATGATCAGGGTTGGCTCTTGAGTCGATATAGCGATGTCCGTCTGTCCGTGAACACATTTTTGTAGTCTAGGTCGCAGTTTTAGTCCAATCGACTTCAAATTTGGCACAAGTATGTGTTTTGGCTCAGAATAGAATCCTATTGATTTTGGAAGAAATCGGTTCAGATTTAGATATAGCTCCCATATATATAATTCGCCCGATATGGACTTATATGGCCCCAGAAGCCAGAGTTTTACCCTAATTTGCTTAAAATTTTGCACAATTGCTTAAAATTTAACACTATAGTCAAGTGTGCCAAATTTTATTAAAATCGGTTCAGATTTAGATATAGCTCCCATATATATCGTTCGCCCGATTTACACTCATATGACCACAGTGGCCAATCTTTTACTCCGATTTAATTGAAATTTTGCACAGGGAGTAGAATTAGCATTGCAGCTATGGGTGCCAAATTTGGTTGAAATCGGTTCAGTTTTAGATATAGCTTCCATATATAGCTTTCGCCCGATTTACACTCATATGACCACAGAGGCCAATTTTTTGCTCCGATTTAGTTGAAATTTTGCACAGGGAGTAGAATTAGCATTGTAGCTATGCGTGCCAAATTTGGTTGAAATCGGTTCAGATTTAGATATAGTTCCCATATATATGTTTTTCTGATTTCGACAAAAATGGTCAAAATACCAACATTTTCCTTGTAAAATCGCCACTGCTTAGTCGAAAAGTTATAAATATGACTCTAATTTTCCTAAACTTCTAATACATATATATCGAGCGCTAAATCATAAATAAACTTTCGCGAAGTTTCCTTAAAATTGCTTCAGATTTAAATGTTTCTCATATTTTTTACTAACATTATGTTCCACCCTAGTGCATTAGCCGACTTAAATTTTGAGTCTATTGATTTTGTAGAAGTCTATCAAATTCTGTCCGGATCGAGTGATATTTTAATGTATGTATTTGGGACAAACCTTTAGCCCCCAACACATTTGACGGATGTGATATGGTATCGAAAATTTAGATCTACAAAGTGGTGCAGGGTATAATATTGTCGGCCCCGCCCGACTTTAGACTCTCCTTACTTGTTTAGTTTAATATATACCATGTATGGACTAACTTACAATATAAAAGACGGTGTCAGGAAGTTTTAAGATACCTTGCCATCGGCAAGTGTTCCCGCAACCCAAGTAATTCGATTGTGGATGACAGTCTTTAGTAGAAGTTTCTACACAATCCATGGTGGTAGCTTCGGCCTGACCGAAGTTACGGCCGTATATACTTGTTATTTATTTATTTTTTTTTTAATTTAATTTAAAAGCAATTAAAAAACAATTGTTCCAAAGCTTATATTTTATATCAAGACATGGACATGTGGTATATCTCCTTGTGGACCAAAAAATAAAGATTTAAAATTTCAAGCAAATTAAATTTTCCAACTTGTACGTACGAGTTATATTGAAACATGGACTGATATATCGCATCCCAATATGGACTGATATATCACATCAAGAATACATAGTACACATATTCTTGACGGAAATCGATATTTCGATGTATTACAAACGGAATGACAAATTTTTATAACCCATAACTATCCTAGGAGGTGGGTTTAAAACGCCAGGTTAAATAACTATATGAGCCAGGTAAGTTCTTGATTAGATTCTAAAAATAATTATGAACCAATTTTCGCATGGTTCTCACAGGGCAAAATGTAAACCGGTTCGGATGGAATTTGTTCCACCATGAGGCTCCAGACGTGACATTTTTCATTTCAAAAAAGTAGCGATATAGCAATTAATTTGATAATAAATTTTGTGGGCTATTTATAATGTTATTGAATATAATGAATTTATTAATTTTAGATATTCATTTGATTTGAAAAAAGTTTCAAGTGAAATGGTTAGGATGTATCACATCGGGCTGCCACCTAACCTAACCTAGACACTTAGATTATTCAGTCTATTGTGATACCACATTGGTGAACTTCTCTCTTATCACTGAGTGCTGCCCGATTCCATGTTAAACTCAATGACAAGGGACCTCCTTTTTATAGCCGAGTCCGAACGGCGTTCCACGTTGCAGTGAAACCACTTAGAGAAGCTTTGAAACCCTCAGAAATGTCAACAGCATTACTGAGGTGGGATAATCCACAGCTGAAAAACTTTTTGGTGTTTGGTCGAAGCAGGAATCGAACCCACGACCTTGTGTATGCAAGGCGGGCATGCTAACCATTGCACCACGGTGGCTCCCAAATGCTATATATACTTTATGGGGACTGAGATCAATATTTCGATATTTTCCCCCTTCCTATGCTGGAGAGTATATATACATTGCTTTCTTCGACACCTTCAATTGATTTTTTTATTGATTCAATTAAAAATGTAATTTATTCTTACTCTTATATTTAAATGTCATACTGCATCTATTGCCTTTAGACATTTTGGCCAAACAGTCAGCTGCAACAACGGTTGTGCGGTTGCGCGAGCTATCGCTGTGGTCGGAAAAAATTACGGTCACAGTTCGGTCCTCAAAATAACGCCAGATGTGCCTAACGTAGTGGATTACACTTTGGCGAGACCACTTTTCGACAAAAAGTTTGAGACTCTAATTCCCAACAGTGAGGCGTGGTGTACACGGACCCCGGGGAATAAAAGATATATAGATTTCTACAATGATGGCTCCAAATTGGATGGCAAAGTGGGTTTCGGAGTACACTCAAAAAAAAGTGAACTCTCTATTTCACTAAAGCCAATTTAACTTTATCTTAGTTCATGGAATTATTATGTTTGGAGAAAGTTGCCTTTACTTTAATAATTTTTTGTTTACGTTAGTTAAATTAACTAAAATGGAGGAAAAAATATACTCAAATGAAGCATAAAGATTAACTAAATTCGTGTATTCCACAAAATAGTTCAGAATTTCTTTAAATTTGTAAATTTTACCAAAAAGGCGTCCATCATGAACTTCGTATGTCACTAAAGACATTCTTGCAATTTTGAACTCCAAGTTTTTCCTTCAAACAACAAAATTTTCTTTAACAAGTGAAAAAACTTAGCTATGTCTAATAAATTTTCTTGAATTTGTCGAAAAATATTTACTTATTTTTATGACATCGGCGTGATGCCAACGTTTGTAATACTGTTTAGTTAAAATTTTCTACAAATATTCAAAATGTTCTAAAATTAACCGAAAGTTTTCTTCCTGGTGGGTTCACTTTTCGAATAGCGAAAAGATTACCTGATCACTGTAGTGTTTTTCAGGCTGAAATATTAGCAATAAGAGAAGTGGTGAATTGGCTGAGAAGTAATGCCCCAAGCAATATTGGCATTAATATATACTCAGACAGTCAACCTGCAGTAAAATCCTTGGACTCTGTGTTCCTCAACTCGAAAACGGCCATCGACCAGAGAATGAAGCCGCCGAGTCGCGCCGCCGATTTTAGCCGTCGCCGACCCGTTTTTAGCAGTCGACGCCGCCGCCGAATATGTCGACTCATCTCGACTCAAATTTAGCCGCCAATTAATCTAAAATATTGATTTATATCAGAAAAATTTAATATTATTTGTTATAGTTTTTGCCAATATTTTGAACTTTCCACCTTCAATGAATTAGTATCAAGTTGCTATAATAGTTTTACAAAAATTTAGCTCAAAAAAATTGAATGAAATGTAAATTTGATTGTAGGATTGGTTGTACAACTAATCTCATTACAATTCGGAAAACTTCAAATTGATTTTATAATAGATAATTTTGCGCCGCCGAATAGATAATTTTTTATCGGCTTAGCCGTCAAGCCGCCGCCGCCGGAGGCAAATATTTAGTGTCAGCCGCCGCCGACAAAAATGGGTCGGCTTCATTCTCTGCCATCGACTGCCGCAAATCTCTCAATGAGATGGCTGAGCAGCACAATATTCACCTAATATGGGTGCCTGGCCATAGAAACATACCAGGGAACTGCGAAGCAGATGAGCTAGCAAGGCTAGGAACTACCTTACATATTCCAGGGGAACTAGAATCTGTTGGTATGCCTCTGGTTACCTGCAAGCTCTTACTGCGTGAGAAGGCTGTCATGATGGCAAATGTTCGATGGGAGAATTGCAAGGGTTGTAACGACACCAAGCAAATATGGCCCCATTTAAACTTAAACCGCACACTAGATATGCTAGTGTTCTCGAGACGCCAGATATCACTCCTGATATCTGCTATAACGGGTCGCTGCCTGATAGGCGATTTTGTAAAAACTATTGGTGCGAAGTATAATGACTATTGTATGAGCTGTCATAATGCGGAGGAAAAGGAATCAATGAAACACCTCTTGTGTGAGTGTCCTGCATTTTGTATAAGGCGTAAGCAAATTTTAGGGGCATATAGCTTCAGATTACTGGCGGACCTGGCAAACGTTAACTTAAGCAGTCTGCTAATGTTTTTGGAACAATCTGGTTGGTTCAACAGAAGAACATAATCGAGAAGGTTCAGCGGTTAAAACTAGAAGTGCCCATATGTAATAGGTACTTTTAGTTAATGTGGTATCACAATGGACTGAATAGTTTAAGTGAGCCTGAATCTTAATCGGGCTGCCACTTTAACCTAACCTAACCTATATTTAAATTATTTAAACACATTTTTATGTCATTTGAAGAGGTATTGACAGACTAGTCGAATGGTGCGCTTCTAATTGTATGGTACTTAATCTTTTAAAGTGTAAGAAGATGACTCTTTCCCGCGGAGCTTGTGAACAGACTGAGTACTGCATTGAAAACTATAAGCTTGAGAATGTGCTGAGATTTAATGATTTAGGCGTTTTGTTGGATTCCCGACTTGATTTCGGTCCTCATATTGAGGAATGTGTGAATAAGGCAATGAGTGTTTTGGGTTTCATTAAGAGATGGTCTAAGGAATTTGTTGATACTTATTTGACGAAAAGGCTCTTTACGACTCTGGTTAGGCCGATATTGGAGTACGCATGTGTTGTCTGGTCACCAAGTTATCCCCATTATATAGATCGTGTTGAATCTGCCCAGAAGCAGTTTCTTATTTTTGCTTTGAGAGGGCTTGGCTGGAATAATTTATACGACTTGCCTCCTTATTGTAGCCGTCTTTTATTAATTGATCTTCCATCTCTTGAGCGTAGAAGGTTCATGCATGGTATCGTATTTCTCATTAAACTAATTAAAGGTGATACTGATTCACACTACCTAACCTCGAAAATAATGTTCCTAATTGCTTAACTAGGAACTTTGTACTCTTAAAGACTGACTTTTGTAGACACAACTATGAATTATTTAATCCGCTTAACGTTTTGTCTAGAAACTATAACTCGGTGTATACATTGTTCTCGTTATCTGAGTCGATTCCTGCCATAAAGGAAATTATACTTAAGTTGGACAATAATGTTGCTTAGGGTTGTAGCCTTCTAATTTTCAGGTATACATTTGAGTCTGCTTTATTCATCTAACGGCGGGAGTCCCTATAATACGGTGGCACTTACTGGCCTAAAGGCTCGGAGGGTCCTTTCTGGCCCATTTCTAAAACACACGATGCGCCCATACTCTGTCTTCTGGAACTTTAAGCCTTTTTGGCTCAACGGAGTATATGGAGTCCCTTCTGACCCATTTGTTGATATATGTTGAACCCTATCGAGTTCCGCGGAGCCCTTACTGGCTCAACGGGGTCCCTCCTGACCCATCTCGACTAACTAACTTGGAGTCCCTTCTGACTCGCTGTGGTCCTTACTGACCTATAGGGTCTCTTCTGGCCCAATTGTAATATAGAATTATATTTAATTGAATTGTTATATTTTGTAATGTCCCGGCTGCTATTAGCCGTGTAAATAAATAAATAAAATTTCTTCGTGTCAGCTACCCTATTTATCCTGTGTATATATAAAATAGTGTTACTAACTACCGTCTACTTAATTTTCTTTACAGATCATTTCATTTTTTTATTATTGGCATCCACTACAGAAAACAATTATGGCCCGTTTAAAATATGCCCGTAAATGGTCAACATTCTTATATCGTTTCGACTTCTTTTCAAACAAACTCATTAATCCTTATCGCTTAATGTATACGGATAGAAAAGACGATACGAATGCCAATAATGGAACTGCACATACCGAAGAGCTTTCATTCCTTTTCTCTAGTGTTCTGACAAAACCAATGTTACCGCAGAGTTATGAGTATAAATGCATGAAACGCATGATTTCATGGTGGACACAATTTGCGTTAACTGGAAATCCAAATGCTGGTAGACATCCAGACATCAAGTGGGACACAGTGTGGAACCCACAACGAAGTATTCAGGATAATACGGCATTTAAATGTCTAAATATTGGTGATGAGTGGAAATTCATCGATTTGCCAGAAATGGAGCAACTTAAAGTGTGGCAAAGTCTATATGCAAATTGTAATAATCCAGAGACGGAAAATCGCCTGAAAACAAAGGACACAACCGCATATGCTAAATCTTTATTATAAGTGTATTGGGTATTGGGATTAGCAGTTACTCTCGGATGGTAGATAATTACTTGTTTATTGCGGAGGTATTGGTTTATGTAAAAACAAAAAAAAAAACAAATAAATAAAATTCTAATTGAATTTTTACACGGACAAAAAGACTGTTATACCCTTCACCACTACTGTGGTACAGGGTATAATAAGTTTGTGCATTTGTATGTAACGCCAAGAAATAATTGTCATAGACCCATCTTTTAGTATACCAATCGGCTTAGAATTAAATTCTGAGTCGATTTAGCGATGTCCGTCTGTCTGTCTGTCTGTCCGTCTGTCTGTATATGTAATTTTGTAAGTCGATCGTCTGTCCGTGAACACATTTTTGTAATCAAAGTCTAGGTCGCAGTTTTAGTCCAATCGACATCAAATTTGGCACAAGTATGTATTTTGGCTCACAATAGAACCCTATTGATTTTGGAAGAAATCGGTTCAGATTTAGATATAGCTCCCATATATATCTTTCGCCCGATGTGGACTTATATGGCCCCAGAAGCCACAGTTTTACACTAATTTGCTTAAAATTTCGCACGAGAAGAACAATTAGTACTATAGTCAAGTGTGCCAAATTTTATTGAAATCGGTTCAGATTTAGATATAGCTCCCATATATCTTTCGCCCGATATGGATTAATAGGGTCCCAGAAGCCAGAGTTTTACCCCAATTTGGTTGAAATTTTGCACAGGGTGAAGAATTAGCATTGTAGCTATGCGTGCCAAATTTGGTTGAAATCGGTTCAGATTTAGATATAGCTCCAATATATAGCTTTCGGCCGATTTACACTCATATGACCACAGAGGCCAATTTTTTGCTCCGATTTAGTTGAAATTTTGCACAGGGAGTAGAATTAGCATTGTAGCTATGCGTGCCAAATTTGATTGAAATCGGTTCAGATTTAGATATAGCTCCAATATATATCGTTCGCCCGATTTACACTCATATGACCACAGAGGCCAATTTTTTGCTCCGATTTAGTTGAAATTTTGCACAGGGAGTAGAATTAGCATTGTAGCTATGCGTGCCAAATTTGGTTGAAATCGGTTCAGATTTAGATATAGCTCCCATATATATGTTTTTCTGATTTCGACAAAAATGGTCAAAATACCAACATTTTCCTTGTTAAATCGCCACTAATTAGTAGAAAGGTTGTAAAAATGACTTCAATTTTCCTAAACTTCTAATACATATATATCGAGCGATAAATCATAAATAAACTTTTTCGAAGTTTCCTTAAAATTGCTTCAGATTTAAACGTTTCCCATATTTTTTTACTAACATTGTGTTCCACCCTAGTGCATTAGCCGACTTAAATTTTGAGTCTATAGATTTTGTAGAAGTCTATCAAATTCTTCCAGATCGAGTGATATTTAAATGTATGTATTTGGGACAAACCTTTATATATAGCCCCCAACACATTTGACGGATATGATATGGTATCGAAAATTTAGATCTACAAAGTGGTGCAGGGTATAATATAGTCGGCCCCGTCCGACTTTAGACTTTCCTTACTTATTTTTTTTTTTTTTTCATAAAATGAAAAATCTTTATTTATGCTTAAATTTCAACCCCTTCAAAGTAAAGAGTACAGTTATGCCAACGTATTTGGAATTCTGCAAAACATGCCAAAAAGTCCCTTTCCATTATAGCTTTCAGCAAGATTCCGGTCGCAATTATTAACCGATTTTGATGTAGTTTGGTACAGGGTGTATTTTTGGCATGAGGATGAACGTCATTGATTGTGAAAAAAACAGATGCAATTTAGATATAACTCCCATATACATGTATTGTCCGATTAGTCTAACACCTATAAATCAAGCGGATGATATACAAATTATTTTATAGTACAGCCTTAAATGTTTTGAAATAATGGCCTATAAATAATATTATAGCATCAGCTATAATTCTTATTGTGATTCCTTTACAAAAGGACATTTACGAAATTCAATTTTAATGGATGAACTTGACAGAAATCCCATTTTATAAGGGGATTTCATTTATCTGTGTCATTGCAGAAAGATACAAATTATACTTACTTTAGGCAAAGAGTATATATTTAGAAAGAGATTGCATCAAGTTCAAATCGAAAATTCGAAGTTTGCGAGCTCCGTCCAACATTGGATCCCGTAACTTTGGGGTACAGTGTTGCATTGTGGGCTTAGAAAATATTAATGTCGTTTGTTTTTTTACGAAATCAGATTGGCACTACATTGCCATTTACATGACATCAACATAGCATAGAAAAACCTACCCATATACATACGATGACAAACAATTAACAGCAGCTATACTAAAGAAATGTTAAAGGGTGATACGGTCAAAATTTGGTCAATATAAACTTGACGTATTTCTTTCAATTTTGCATTTAAAAAACCTGAACACCCCTCATTTTGAAGGTGTGTGTGTGTAGAATGTTGCTCCTATTTTGATTTTGGAATTCGCTCTTCAGTTGTCAAAGTGCCGTCCAAGCAAGAAGAGCAGCGTATCAAAATTTTGCTCGCGCATCGCGAAAATCCGAGCTACTCGCACGCAAAGCTGGCAAAATCGCTAAAAGTTGCCATATCAACCGTTACAAATGTAATTAAAGTGTTTGAGGAACGTTTGTCGACAGCCAGGAAGTCTGGATCGGGGGGAAATCGAAAACCGGAAGCCGCTGAGACGACAAAGAGAGTTGCCGGTAGTTTCAAGCGAAACCCTAACCTCTCTCTCCGAGATGCCGCAAATAAGCTGGGTGTATCGTCTACAACCGTGCATCGAGCCAAAAAACGAGCCGGACTATCGACTTACAAGAAGGTAATGACTCCAAATCGCGATGATAAACAAAATACGACGGCCAAAGCGCGATCCCGGAGGCTGTACACGACGATGCTGACGAAGTTTGACTGCGTGGTAATGGACGACGAAACCTACGTCAAAGCCGACTACAAGCAGCTTCCGGGACAGGAGTTTTATACGGCAAAAGGAAGGGGAAAGGTAGCAGATATTTCCAAGCACATAAAACTGTCAAAGTTCGCAAAGAAATATCTGGTTTGGCAAGCCATCTGTACCTGTGGCTTGAAAAGCAGCATTTTCATAGCTTCCGGGACTGTCAACCAAGAAATTTACGTGAAAGAGTGTTTGAATAAACGTCTGATGCCTTTCCTGAAGAAACACTGTTGTTCCGTACTGTTTTGGCCGGATTTGGCATCTTGCCATTATGGTAAAAAGGCCATGGTACGCCGCCAACAACGTGCAGGTGGTTCCCAAGGACAAGAACCCTCCCAAATACTGGGCTATTGTCAAGCGGAACCTAAAGAAGACCAAAAAAACTGCTAAGGACGAGCAGCAGTTCACGGCAAACTGGCTTTCTGCGGCGAAGAAGGTGGACAAGGTGGCTGTACAAAATCTGATGGCAGGTGTCAAGCGTGAGGCCCGGCAATTCGGATTTGGAAAAGCGAAAGCCTAACTGAATATATTTCCTGAATTTTATACTAATTGAACTTGAAAAAGAAATTTAATTTGATATTTTAAATAAAAGATTTCACCGATTTACACGCGTTTTCCCTTGACCAAATTTTGACCGTATCACCCTTTATGATGAAATTCCCATTTTGAATTTGGAAATATGTTAATACCTAATAAGAAAAATTTAATTTTGTCCCTAAAGGAGGTGCTTCTTGTATAAAGGCAAATAAATTCAAAATTGCAATCTAACTAATTTATTATTGTGTACAACAACAACATTGGATTGAAATTGAAATCAAAGACCATAGAAAAAGAAGACATGAATTGGGCATGTTGTTATTCTTTTTTCTCAAGAACCAGAGATTAGCCCCATACATGTTCGATGAGAAGTTTCAACTTTTTTTCGGTTTCTCTTTTCATTTTGCATTCGTAACAAAACCTAATTCTCTTATTTTAGCAATTTTTTTAACTTTTAAAAGAACAAAAACACTTCATGAAACATTTAATTAATAATTTAGTGCAAACGACACAGAAATTGGCAGGAACTTTTGAGAAAATAGCAAAATAAAAATTGTCTGTATCAAACCAGTAAGTTCGAAGCGCTTTTCCTACAAGTATGGGGCTAATCTCTGGTTCTTAGCACTAACACTATCAAAGCCCAATTCATGTCTTCTTTTTCTATGGTCTTTGGATGTCATGTAAATGGCAATGTAGTGCCAATCTGATTTCGTAAAAAAACAAACGACATTAATAGTCTCTAATCCCAAAATACAACACTGTACCCAAAAAGATACGGGATCCAATGTTGGACGGAGCTCGCAAACTTCGAATTTTCGATTCGAACTTGATGCAATCTCTTTCTAAATCTCTTTGCTTTAGGAATGTAGAAACGAAGGTATCATAATAAAACGACTTTTTATCATGGTCACGAACCTTACTGCACTTATAGGGATATATTGAATATACTTACAATATGTATCAATTTTTAACCCCACAGGAAGCTCTAGAAGTAAAATGGACCAATTTTGCTTGGATATTACTGACATCGCGTACCTCGCCAATTGAAAAATTTCCTTGGAAGTACCACTTCGGTTTATGACCATGGTATAATTTCCTACTATTTTATAGTAGGAAATTATACCATGGTAGTGCGTTTCTACATTTTTCATATCTTACCGAAATGCCTTAGATAAATAAAATCCCCGTAGAACAACGGGATTTCTAATAAGATTTCATCCCTTAATACCCAAATTCCGAAAATGTCCTGGACCCACAAAAAAATAATGAATTCACAATAAGAATGATAGAAAACGCTATAATATTATCGATGGACTATAATTTTCAGCATTTGAAAATGAAGTATAAATGATAAATTTGATTTATGGGTCATCATCAAAATTATGCTGTGTAAAAATCGGTTAATATTGGGAACGTAACGTATGGATCTATGCAGATCAGCCGTGCAACACTAGAAAATCTGCTGTTTAAAAACAATCAGAGAAAATAAGTGAAATCTTACATTTTTAATGTATGAGATGCTCAAATATATTAATTACTATTTAGTGATGTGATTATTCGGATATGTTCTGGATTTCCTTTCAAATAGATTTCCCCTTCCAATTTGATTTCCCCCCAAAGTTTTTTGATTGTTCTTGGTTTCCCGTGAAACAAGATTTTTCGAAATCGTTTGCCAAAAAATCAAAGTCTGCAAATCATATGATTTGCAGAGGAAAATGTACACATATAATCAAATATGTGGCTTAATTCTTTTATTTCTAAGTTTATAGTAAAATGTTAGGGAAATACGAAGGAGCACATATAGTGCAATCTAAAGAAAAACTACTGAATTGTAAAATATTATGAAATCGTTCTTACATTTTTGACCAATTATTGTTTGTTTACTATTGCAAGAGTTCAGAGCCAAGCTCCAAATTTGAGGAACTAGGACTGTACGCAAAACATTTAACACCTTTAGAAAAAAATATTTATATTCGCAATAAAATCTATTGCAAATGTAATTTATGAATTTTCATCGTCTTAAAATCCAAAATTGGGGATTATTATACCTTCCACCATAGGATGGGGGTATATAAACTATGTCATTCCGTTTGTAACACATCGAAATATTGCTCTAAGACCCCATAAAGTATATATATTCTGGGTCGTTGTGAAATTCTGTGTCGATCTGAGCATGTCCGTCCGTCCGTCCGTCTGTTGAAATCACGCTAACTCCCGAACGAAACAAGCTATTGACTTGAAACTTGGCACAAATAGTTGTTATTGATGTAGGTCGGATGGTATTGCAAATGGGCATATCGGTCCACTTTTACGTATAGCCCCCATATAAACGGACCCCCAAATTTGGCTTGCGATTGCTCTAAGAGAAGCAAATTTCATCCGATTCGGCTGAAATTTGGTACATGGTATTAGTATATGGTCTCTAACAACCGTGCAAAAATTGGTCCATATCGGTACACTTTTACGTATAGCCCCCATATAAACGGATCCCCAAATTTGGCTTGCGATTGCTCTAAGAGAAGCAAATTTCATCCGATCAGGTTGAAATTTGGTACATTGTGTCAGTATATGGTCTCTAACAACCATGCAAAAATTGGTCTATATCGGTCCATAATTATACATAGCCCCAATATAAACCGATCCCCAGATTTGAACTCCGGAGCCTCTTAGAGGAGCAAAATTCATCCGATCCGGTTGAAATTTGGTACGTGGTGTTAGTATATGGTCTCTAACAACCATGCAAAAATTGGTCCATATCAGTCCATAATTATATATAGTCCCCATATAAACCGATTCCCAGATTTGGTTTGCGGATCCTCTAAGAGAAGCAAATTTCATCCGATCAGGCTGAAATTTGGTACATGGTATTAGTATATAGTCTCTAAGAACTATTCAAAAATTGGTCCATATCAGTCCATAATTATATAAAGCCCCTATATAAACCGATCCCCAGATTTGAACTCCGGAGCCACTTGGACGAGCAAAATTCATCCGATCCGGTTGAAATTTGCACCGTGGTGTTAATATATGGCCGCTAATAACCATGCCAAAATTGGTCCATATCGGTCTATAGTTATATATAGCCGATCCCCAATCACACAAAAATTGGTCCATATCGGTTCATAATCATGCTTGCCACTCGAGCAAAAATAATCTAGCAAAATTTTATTTCTATAGAAAATTTTGTCAAAATTTTATTTCTATAGAAAATTTTGTCGAAATTTTATTCCTACACCCAGAAAAAAGTGCCTTCGAAACTAAAGGAAAATTTTTTCATCAATATAGTTTATCCATTTTATTTCCATCAAGGTAAATTTTTGTGAAAAATAATAAAATTTACTCGTTTCAGTAAAAAAATCCTAAACTGTAAGCAGTTAGGAATAGTTCATTAACTAGAATAAGGCATGGAATTTTACTCATACTATTTTCTTCGCTGGGTATAAGAATTTACTACTGAAAAAGAAAATTTTATTCACCGATAACAAAGCATTCGTAAAAATAAACAAAAACCGAACTAAAACCAAGTTTCCTCAAAATTAGTAAAATTTCTTATAAAATGATAATTGCGACTTCCTTTATATTAGAAAGTTTTTCATACATACGAACAACACTTGGCATAGAAAAATATTTTAGTTCATCGTACTAAGAAGTATGCAATCCTTTCAAAACTTAAGGAAACACACTTGTTAGAATATAGGAAATTTTCCTAAATTTCTATTGTCTACCTGTAATCGATACCTGTCATCGTAATCGATGTGTTTGCGCGTGGGTGTAATCGATATGTTTGCGCGTCGGTTGTTTTTTCTAGTTGGAATCGCGTTGTTTTGGTATACGGAGAGATTGTTAAAAAATAATATGGTAAAATAATATAATAAATAACAAATAAAATATATAAAATATTTGTTATTTTAAATTAGTGAGAAAAATTTTCGTTTTTTTAAATAAATCTATCAATGTTCGTGATAGGCTATAAAGAAAGAAAACACCAGCAGAATAACAACCCTTTCATTTGTCTTCATTTTGGAATCTTCAATTATCAGGTAATATTCAGTGACGCTAACCTTTTGGAACAAAAATGTTTTATGATTATTTATATTTGTAGGTATTGAAATTGTAAAAGGAGGACAAAATCGTTAGGCAGCAACTTATTAAAAGTGAAAAGTACAAGAAGAAGAAAAAGTGCGTTTTACAGTTGATAATATCACACGGAAATTGGAAATAGTGGAATAATAAACTAATATTTCAAAGAGATTCGATGCTGTTGATTCTTAATAAATATATTCAATATATTAATAAAACATGTCTTTTATTGAAGATAAAGTTGCTTATAGAAATAAATAAAATTGTATTTAAAAACGAAGGTAAGCAGTTCTAATTATGAAGTAAAATTTTTACCACAAATGTGTAAGATTTGTCGAAATGAATGAAAAAAATTCAATAAAATCATTCCATATATGAATTCAAATTAGTTACATTTTTTCATTCTGTAGTATAGTGGTATATAAATATAGGAAAATGTTAACTAATATATGGAATGCATTATTCCTAATTTCTACGAAAATCACATCGTTCAAACAAATAAAAATGGCTTTGGCGCTATACGAAGTTCAACTTTCTTCACAATGAGTTCATTTTAACTTAAAGAAGGGGTCACTTTTTTCTGGGTGTATAGAAAATTTTGTCAAATTTTATTTCTATAGAAAATTTTGGCAAAATTTTGTAAAACGCACTTTTTCTTCTTCTTGTACTTTTCACTTTTAATAAGTTGCTGCCTAACGATTTTGTCCTCCTTTTACAATTTCAATACCTACAAATATAAAAAATCATAAAACATTTTTGTTCCAAAAGGTTAGCGTCACTGAATATTACCTGATAATTGAAGATTCAAAAATGAAGACAAATGAAAGGGTTGTTATTCTGCTGGTGTTTTCTTCCTTTATACACTATCACGAACATTGATAGATTTATTTTTAAAAACGAAAATTGTTCTCACTAATTTAAAATAACAAATATTTTATATATTTTATTTGTTATTTATTATATTATTTTACCATATTATTTTTTAACAATCTCTCCGTATACCAAAACAACGCGATTCCAACTAAAAAAACAACCCACGCGCAAACATATCGATACACCCACGCGCAAACACATCGATTACGATGACAGGTATCGATTACAGGTAACAATAGAAATATAGGAAAATTTCCTATATTCTAACAATTGTGTTTCCTTAAGTTTTGAAAGGATTGCATACTTCTTAGTACGAATGAACTAAAATATTTTTCTATGCCAAGTGTTGTTCGTATGTATGAAAAACTTTCTATTATAAAGGAAGTCGCAATTATCATTTTATAAGAAATTTTACTAATTTTGAGGAAACTTGGTTTTAGTTCGGTTTTTGTTTATTTTTACGAATGCTTTGTTATCGGCGAATAAAATTTTCTTTTTCAGTAGTAAATTCTTATACCCAGCGAAGAAAATAGTATGAGTAAAATTCCATGCCTTATTCTAGTTAATGAACTATTCCTAACTGCTTACAGTTTAGGATTTTTTTACTGAAACGAGTAAATTTTATTATTTTTCACAAAAATTTACCTTGATGGAAATAAATTGGATAAACTATATTGATGAAAATTTTTTCCTTTAGTTTCGAAGGCACTTTTTTCTGGGTGTATAGAAAATTTTGTCAAAATTAATTATATACGTATTTAATCGGCAATTTTAAGTTTAATATATACCACGTATGGACTACGTGGTATATATTACGGTATTAGGAAGTTTTAAGATACCTTGTCATCGGCAAAAGTTACCGCAACCCAAGTAATTCGATTGTGGATGACAGTCTTCAGTAGAAGTTTCTACGCAGTCCATGGTTGAGGGTACATAAGCTTCGGCCTGGCCGAACTTACGGCCGTATATACTTGTTTTTTTTTTTTATTTTATGCTTCTAAATAATAACAAGTATATATGGCCAGGCCAAATCTTATGTACCCTCCACCATGGATTGCATAGAAACTTCTACTAAAGACTGTCATCCACAATCGAATTACTTGAGTAGCGGTAACACTTGCCGATGGCAAGGTATCTTAAAACTTCTTAACATCGTCTTCTAAATTGTAAGCTAGTCCATACGGGGTATATACACCCAGAAAAAAGTGACCCCTTCTTTAAGTTAAAATGAACTCATTGTGAAGAAAGTTGAACTTCGTATAGCGCCAAAGACATTTTTATTTGTTTGAACGATGTGATTTTCGTAGAAATTAGGTATAATGCATTCCATATATTAGTTAAAATTTTCCTATATTTATGTACCACTATACTACAGAATGAAAAAATTTAACTGATTTGAATTCATATATGGAATGATTTTATTGAAATTTTTTCATTCACATGGACAAATCTTACACATTTGTGGTAAAACTTTTACTTCATAATTAGAACTGCTTACCTTCGTTTTTAAATACAATTTTATTTATTTATATAAGCAATTTTATCTTCAATAAAAGACATGTTTTATTAATATATTGAATATATTTATTAAGAATCAACAGTATCGAATCTCCTTGAAATATTAGTTTATTATTCCGCTGTTTCCAATTTCCGTGTGATATTATCAACTGTAAAACGCACTTTTTCTTCTTCTTGTACTTTTCACTTTTAATAAGTTGCTGCCTAACGATTTTGTCCTCCTTTTACAATTTCAATACCTACAAATATAAAAAATCATAAAACATTTTTGTTCCAAAAGGTTAGCGTCACTGAATATTACCTGATAATTGAAGATTCCAAAATGAAGACAAATGAAAGGGTCATTATTCTGCTGGTGTTTTCTTTCTTTATATACCATCACGAACATTGATAGATTTATTTTCAAAAAACGAAAATTTTTCTCACTAATTTAAAATAATAAATATTTTCTATATTTTATTTGTTATTTATTATATTATTTTACCATATTATTTTTTAACAATCTTTCCGTATACCACAACAACGCGATTCGATTATCGATTACACCCACGCGCAAACACATCGATTGCGATGACAGGTATCGATTACAGGTAGACAATAGAAATATAGGAAAATTTCCTATATTCTAACAAGTGTGTTTCCTTAAGTTTTGAAAGGATTGCATACTTCTTAGTACGAATGAACTAAAATATTTTTCTATGCCAAGTGTTGTTCGTATGTATGAAAAACTTTCTATTATAAAGGAAGTCGCAATTATCATTTTATAAAAAATTTTACTAATTTTGAGGAAACTTGGTTTTAGTTCGGTTTTTGTTTATTTTTACGAATGCTTTGTTATCGGTGAATAAAATTTTCTTGTTCAGTAGTAAATTCTTATACCCAGCGAAGAAAATAGTATGAGTAAAATTCCATGCCTTATTCTTGTTAATGAACTATTCCTAACTGCTTACAGTTTAGGATTTTTTTACTGAAACGAGTAAATTTTATTATTTCTCACAAAAATTTACCTTAATGGAAATAAAATGGATAAACTATATTGATGAAAAATTTTTCCTTTAGTTTCGAAGGCACTTTTTTCTGAGTGTATGTTATTAAACAAAACAAGTATATACAGCAGTAAGTTTGGCCGGGCCGGATCTTAAATACCCACCACCATGAATCAAATATTATAGTTTCATTTGAAATTTTAGTACGCTTCCCGAAGATTAATTTAATGATTTTACCTATTAAGACTAGATCAAATTCTGGATTTATAAGAACCGTTTTTGTTAGAGTTTTAGAGGAATCATAAACATCTCTTGTAAGTTTGCAAGAAAATGATGAAATAACGCTTTTATTTGAAGTCTAAAATCTGTAGATTTCTCCCCCCATTATTTAAATGACTACGTAAAATCTGGAAATTTTAAGAAATTTAAAGAAGTGAAATCGGTATATAAATCCGATACACGTTTTTGTGGGTCTAAAATACCAGTATATTTACAATATCAGGCAAATCGGATAAAAACTATGGTTTCTATAAACCCAAGGAGTTAAATCGGGAGATCAATCTTATGGTGACTATACCAAAAGCATGGACCTGTGTGTATCGGCACATCTAATTGTACTTCTAGAATCTAGACCTCAAATCGGAGGGCCGGTTTATAAGGAGGCTGTATCAAAAACTGTACCGATACACAATATATTCTGCAAAACCTATTTATGGTCCTAAACAATCTCTAGATTTCCACTTTCAAACAAATTTGATAAAAACCACGGTTTCTAGAACCCCAAAAAAATAAAATCATTTCTGGCACACCTCTTTATAGTCCTAAAAAAACTCCATATTTTAAATTTTGGGCAAATTGGACAAAAACTATGGTTGGGAGATCGGTTTATATGGGGGCTATACGAAAACATGGATCGATACTCACTATTTTCGGCGAACATCTTTATGGTCTTAAAATACCTCTAGATTTCAGGAAAATTGGCTAAAAACTACGGTTTCTACATGCCCAAGACGAGATCGATCTATATGGGGGATATATCAAAACATGAACCGATAGACGCCATTTTCGGCACACGAATTTGTGGTCATACAATACCTCTAGATTTCCAATTTCAGGCAAAGTGGACAAGGCCGTAGCCAGGATTTTAATTCGGGGGGGGTTCAACTTTAAAAAAAAATATTCATATAATCTCATGTGTAGAAAATTTTATTTATGCATAGGTATGTATACAATATTTATACCCTGCGCCACACTGTGGAGCAGGGTATTATAAGTTAGTGCATATGTTTGTAACACCCAGAAGGAGACGAGATAGACACATGGTGTCTTTGGCAATAATGCTCAGGGTGGGTCCCTGAGTCGATATAACCATGTCCGTCTGTCCGTCCGTCCGTCCGTCCGTCCGTCCGTCCGTCTGTCTGTGAACACATTTTTGCGATCGAAGTCTAGGTCGCAATTTAAGTTCAATCGCCTTCAAATTTGGCACATGTTCCTAATTTGGGTCAGAATAGATCCCTTTTTATTTTGGAAGAAATCGGTTCAGATTTAGATATAGCTCCCATATATATCTTTCGCCCGATATGCACTAATATGGACCCAGCAGCCAGAGTTTTATACCGATTTTCTTGAAATTTTGTACAAACATAACACTTAGACGTATAGTCAAGTGTGCAAAATTTGATTGAAATCGGTTCAGATTTAGATATAGCTCCCATATATATCTTTCGTCCGATATGGACTTATATCGCCCCAGAAGCCAGATTTTTGGCCGAATTTTGTTGAAATTTTGCACAGGGAGTAGATTTAGCATTGTAGCTATGCGTGCCAAATTTGGTTGAAATCGATTCAGATTTAGATATAGCTCCCATATATAAAGGGTGATAGGTCAAAATTTGGTCAAGGGAAAACGCGTGTAAATCGGTGAAATCGTTTATTTAAAAAATCAAATTAAATTCCTTTTTCAAGTTCAATTAGTATAAAATTCAGGAAAAATATTCAGTTAGGCTTTCGCTTTTCCAAATTCGAATTGCCTGGCCTCACGCTTGACACCTGCCATCAGATTTTGTACAGCCACCTTGTCCACCTTCTTCGCCGCAGAAAGCCAGTTTTCCTTGAACTGCTGCTCGTCCTTAGCAGTTTTTTTGATCTTCTTTAGGTTCCGCTTGACAATAGCCCAGTATTTCTCAATTGGGCGGAGCCCTGGCGTGTTGGGAGGGTTCTTGTCCTTGGGAACCACCTGCACGTTGTTGGCGGCGTACCACTCCATGGCCTTTTTACCGTAATGGCAAGATGCCAAATCCGGCCAAAACAGTACGGAACAACCGTGTTTCTTCGGGAAAGGCAGCAGACGTTTATTCAAACACTCTGCCGGAAGCTATGAAAATGCTGCTTTTCAAGCCACAGATACAGATGGCTTGCCAAACCAGATATTTCTTTGCAAACTTTGACAGTTTTATGTGCTTGAAAATATCTGCTACCTTTCCCCTTCCTTATGTCGTATAAAACTCCTGTCCCGGAAGCTGCTTGTAGTCGGCTTTGACATAGGTTTCGTCGTCCATTACCACGCAGTCAAACTTCGTCAGCATCGTCGTGTACAGCCTCCGGGATCGCGCTTTGGCCGTCGTATTTTATTTATCATCGCGATTTGGAGTCACTACCTTCTTTTAAGTCGATAGTCTGGCTCGTTTTTTGGCTCAATGCACGGTTGTAGACGATACATCCAGCTTATTTGCGACATCTCGGAGAGAGAGGTTGGGGTTTCGCTTGAAACTACCGGCAACTCTCTTTGTAGTCTCAGCGGCTTCCGGTTTTCGATTGCCCCCCGATCCAGACTTCTTACTTGGACGGCATTTTGACAACTGAAGAGTGAATTCCAAAATCAAAATAGGAGCAACATTCTACACACACACACCTTCAAAATGAGGGGCGTTCAGGTTTTTTAAATGCAAAATTGAAAGAAATACGTCAAGTTTATATTGACCAAATTTTGACCGTATCACCCTTTATCTTTCGTCCGATATGGACTAATATGGTCCTAGAAGCCGGAGTTTTCGTCCAATCTGTTTGAAATTTTGCACTAGGAGTAAAATTAGTAGTGCAGTTAAATGTGAAAAATTGAATTGAAATCGGTTCAGATTTAGATATAGCTCCCATATATATCTTTCGCCCGATATGGACTAATATGGTTCTAATAGCTAGAGTTTTGGCCCAATTTGGTTGAAATTTTGCACAGGGAGTAGAATTAGCATTGAAGGTATGCGTGCTCAATTTGGTTGAAATCGGTTCAGATTTAGATATAGCTCCCATATATATGTTTTTCTGATTTCGACAAAAAAGCTCAAAATACCAACATTTTCCTTGTAAAATCGCCACTGCTTAGTTGAAAAGTTGTAAAAATGACTGTAATTTTCCTAAAATTTTAATACATATATATCGAGAGATAAATCATAAATAAACTTTTGCGAAGTTTCCTTAAAATTGCTTCAGATTTAAATGCTTCCCATATTTATACCCTGCGCCACACTTTGGAACAGGGTATTATAAGTTAGTGCATATGTTTGTAACACACAGAAGGAGACGAGATAGACACATTGTGTCTTTGGCAATAATGATCAGGGTGGGTCCCTGAGTCGATATAACCAAGTCCGTCTGTCCGTCCGTTACCTTTTGTGTAGACATTTTTGAGTCGATATCAGATTTATGGTACAATAGCTTTGACAAAATATTTTAATATTTTGAGAAAGTCTTTGTCAACCTTATTTGCTAATAGTCTTTTACAAATATGGCAAAACAGACATGTTCATGTGGGAAGAAAATCTCGATTTTGTAAAAGACACAGTCAAAAACAGGATTTTATTGAACTTCAAGAATGTTTTAGTCGAAAAAAGAATGCGATTCTATATTATCGATTTTTTATTTCGGTAGAAAATGTTGTCAAAATTTTATTTCTATATAGAATTTTTGCAAAATTTTATTTTTATAGAAAATTTTGTGAAAATTTTATTTCAATTGAAAATTTTATAAACATTTTATTTCTATAGGAAATTTTTGCAAAATTTTATTTCTATAGAAAAAATTTTGCAAAATTTTTTTTTCTATAGAATTTTTTGCAAAATTTTATTTATATAGAAAAGTTTGTCAAAATTTTATTTTCTTTAAAATTCAGTCTCTTGACAATAATCTTCCAGTGAAATTTTTGTTGAAATTTAGTAAAAAGTACCTTTCCGCTCAAAAAATACCTTTTTTGTACTTTCTTAAAAATTGTATTTTCCATCCCTGACTAACTGGCAAAGTGACCAAAATTTTTAAAAGAATATGCACGTTTGGAAATATCTCTTTATTGCACTCTCCAAGTGCTTCCATCGCTGAATTAGGCAGGTTCTTTTCGCAGGTTTTGCGCCATTTCATTTACATATGTGTGTTTGGCTGTTTCGTTGTTGTTGCTATGGCCAAACAAAGCGAGCCATGTTCACAAAAAGAACAACAAACACACATAAAAAGCAGAAATACATTTTCCAAAAATGAAATTTGTGGTGTGAGAACAAAAACAATTTGTTTTTTTCGACCGTCTTTTCAACTAGTATTCTATGATTTGTGCATGTTTTATAGGTAAGCGTTTTTCAAAATAAAACCTCCAGCTTTTCTTCAACATCTTCGATAAGATTTTTTTATGCAGCTAAAAATATATATATTTTTTTATATAAAAATATTCATTCATTTCGGGGGGTTTGATCCCCCTCATCCCCCCCCCCCCCTGAATACGGCCTTGAAAGTGGATAAAACCTACGGTTTCAAAAAGCCCTAGAAGTAAAATCGGGAGATCGGTCTATATGGGGGCTATATCAAAACATGACCCGGTACTCACCATTTTCGGCACACCTCTTTATGGTTCCAAAATATTTCTAGATTTCAAATTTCAGACAAATTGCATAAAAGCTACGATTTCTACAAGCCCACAAAGTAAAATCGGGAGATCGGTCTATATATGGGGCTATACGAAAACATGGACCAATACTCACCATTTTCGGCACACCTTTTTATGGTCCTAATATAACTCTAGATTTTCAATTTCAGGCAAATTGGATAAAAACTACGGATTCCAGAAGCCCAAGATGTAAAATCGGGAGATCGGTATACATGGGGGCTATATCAAAACATTGACCGGTACTCACCATTTTCGGCACACCTCTTTATGGTCTTAAAATACCTCTGGATTTCTAATTTGAGGCAAATTGGATAAAGACTACGGATTCTAGAAGCCCAAGAAATAAAATCGGGAGATCGGTCTATATGGGGGCTATATCAAAACATGACCCGGTACTCACCATTTTCGGCACACCTCTTTATGGTCTTAAAATACCTCTGGATTTCTAATTTGAGGCAAATTGGATAAAAACTGAGGTTTCTATAGGCCCAAGGCCCCAAATCGGGAGGTCGGTTTATATGGGGACTATATCAAAACCTGGACCGATATAGCCCATATTCGAACTTGACCTGTTTGGAGCCAAAAAACGATCTTGTGCAAAAATTAAGCAAGATAGCTTTATTATTGAAGGCTGTAGCGTGATTACAACAGACATCCAGACAGACAGACGGACATGCTTATATCGTCTTAGAATTTCTCCCTGATCAAGAATATATACTTTATATAGTCGGAAATCGATATTTCGATGTGTTACAAACGGAATGACAAAGTTATTATACCCCCATCACCATTCTATGGTGGTGGGTATAAGAAAGACCGATTAAATACGTATATATGTTAATTCAGTTTGACAACATTTTCTATAGAAATAAAATTTTGACATCATTTTCTATAGAAATAAAATTTTACAAAATTTTCTATAAAAATAAAATTTTGACAAATTTTTTTATAGAAATAAAATTTTGATAAAATGTTCTATAGAAATAAAATTTTGACAAAATTTTCTATAGATATACAATATTGACAAAATTTTCTATATAAATAAAATTCTTTATAGAAATAAAAGTTTGACAAAATTGTCTATAGAAATAAAATTGTGGCAAAATTGTCTATAGAAATAAAATGTTGGCAAAATTCTCTGGAAATAAAATTTTGACAAAATTGTCTATACACACAAAAAATTATCACCAACATTTTTTCAATTAAACACTTAATTGAATTTGGAAACGGATTCAATTAATATGTTAATTGATTCAATTAATTATTTAATCAAATCCGAATAAAAACCAATTAAAAAAATGATTGATATTTGTTACGTTTCCAATTAAAATATTAATTGATTCAATCAATTTGTTAATCAATTCGGAAATAATTTTCAATTACAAACGTGATTGAAATTTTTTCCGTTTCCAATTACACATGTGATTGATCCAATCACCTTTGTGATTGAAACTGAATAATTTTGAGCAATGGAAAGAGCGAAAAGAGAACAAGAGAATGGGTATTTATTCAACAATGTATGATGGAGAGATCAGTCTGTGGAAGTAACTCGTAACGAACGGTTGGGTTTTTGTTTTTCGCGTAAGTTGAAAAACATAATTGGCGACATTCTGTCTGCTGCATTCAAAATGTGTGCATAAATATTTTGAACGCAACAACAAATCATAGCAAAGGGTTGAAATAAATAAAGTGTGCAACAAGAAACGGCCACGTGGTAAAGGTTTGAAAAAAATATATGAGAGAACGCATTTGAAATTATCTGTGTTTGTGGTATTGTAAAAATGGAAAACAATCTACGTTTATTGAAGGTAAGAAATTGTGAAATGTGAATACCGTTTTCCATTGAAGCCTGTTTACATTAAACGGACTAAAATAATATATTTTTTATTCATTTCTTTTAGTGACCAATTTTATTTCGTGAAATTGACCAATCAATCCCATCAACTCCATCATTTTATCAAATATATAAGTATATGTTTGCAATAAAAAAGTGGGTACCGTATTGATGTTTTAAAATTAAAAATTTTTTTCACTCCTAGTTTTCTTAAAACCAAGAGCGGTATGGGTTTGTTGGAAGATTCACCTTGAAGTTGCGAAGTGGCGTTGGCATTAAATTGCATTTTTGTTTTACCTTCCTTTTTCAGTTTGAACCCAAATAGAGAGCAGTATATCTGTGCTGAATTATGTAATGGTAAAAAAGTTCTTTCTTTTGGATTTAAAAATATGAAAAATATCCGAAAATAATAAAAATATGTATTTTCCATTTATATTTTTTTCTATTTCCAGAATTTGCAAAGTATCATCAATATAATACCAAATATTACATTGCTTTCCCATTATTTTTGTCTTTGATTGGTTCAAATTTTAATAGATGATTTTAATGTGTGGACATTTTGGAAAGGAATTGTTACTAAAATTAAATTACCATGCTCCTTAATACACCTTTTTATGCTAAAAGACCACAACTGCAAAAGAAGATTATAAATCTGCAACCTGGAACTAAGAATTGAACTTGATATTCTATGCAGGTAATGTTTAACAAAATTAACTTTTAATTGAACAAAATTAAATACGAATTATTCTGTTTACTTTCAGAAAAACTAATTTAGCTTACAGGCTGCAGATTTATTGGAAATCTAGGCGCATCTACATATTAGAAGGAACATGCTAACTTGGTTATTATTATAAGGAAGATCATGATTTATATAATTTATTTTTTTCACCCTATAGTTGTTGTGGATATTAATTGTATTTGTAAGTTATGTTAGAACAAAACACAAATGACAAGAACCAACTTTATTTGTCTATTGCATAATTCAAAAAATAATAAAATATTAAATACGTTTTATAAGAAACACATATTTTCTTTTATTTCAAAGGAATAAAAAACAAGTATATACGGCCGTAAGTTCGGCCAGGCCGAAGCTTATGTACCCTCCATCATGGATTGCGTAGAAACTTCTTCTAAACACTGCCATCCACAACCGAATTACTTAAGTTGCGGTAACGCTTGCCGATGGCAAGGTATCTTAAAACCTCCTAACACCATCTTCTAAATTGTATGTCCATACGTGGTATATATTAAATCAAAAAAGATCGATCCAATACGTATATAATTCAGTTTGACAAAGTAGACATACAATTTTGACAAAATTTTCTACAGAAAGAAAATATTTAAAAATTTTCTATGGAAATAAAATTTTCACAACATTTTCTATAGAAAGAAATTTTTGACAAACATTTCTACAGAAATAAAATTTTGACAACATTTTCTATAGAAATAAAATTTTGGTAGATTATTTTTGGCTCTAGTGGCAACCATGATTATGAACCGATATGGACCAATTTTTGTGTGATTGGACCAATTTTGGTATGGTTGTTAACGACCATATACTAACACCACGTTCCTACTTTGAACCGGATCGGATGAATTTTGCTCCTCCAAGAGGCTCCAGAGGTCAAATCTGGAGAACGTTTTATATGGGGGCCATATATAAAAATGGACCCATATGGACCATGTTCCAAATTACAACCGGATTGGATGAAATTTGCTTCTCTTGGAGACTTCGCAAGCCAAATCTGGAGATCGATTTATATGGGGTCTATATATAATTAAGGACCGATATGGACCAATTTTTGCATGGTTGTTAGAGACCATATACCAATATCATGTACCAAATTTCAGCCGGATCGGATGAAATTTGCTTCTCTTTGAGGCTCCGCAAGCCAAAATCTGGGGATCGGTTTATATGGGGGCTATATATAATTAAGGACCGATATGGACCAATTTTTGCATGGTTGTTAGAGACCATATACCAACACCATGTACCAAATTTCAGCCAGATCGGATGAAATATGCTTCTGTTAGAGGCTCCACAAGCCAAATCTGGGGATCGGTTTATATGGGGGCTATATATAATTATGGACCGATGTGGACCAATTTTTGCATGGTTGTTAGAGACCATATATCAAATTTCAGCCGGATCGGATGAAATATGCTTCTTTTAGAGGCTCCACAAGCCAAATCTGAGGGTCCCTTTATATGGGGGCTATACGTAAAAGTGGACCGATATGGCCCATTTTCAATACCATCTGACCTACATCGATAACAACTACTTGTGCCAAGTTTCAAGTCGATAGCTTGTTTCGTTCGGAAGTTAGCGTGATTTCAACAGACGGACGGACGGACGGACGGACATGCTTAGATCGACTCAGAATTTGACCACGACCCAGAATATATATACTTTATGGGGTCTTAGAGCAATATTTCGATGTGTTACAAACGGAATGACAAAGTTAATATACCCCCATCCTATGATGGAGGGTATAAAAAACTAAATACGATTTTGGGGGTCGCAATATATCAATTTTTTGATCGAAATTTATAGCCAATTTCAATTAATTATTTAATTGAATGAATCAAATAGTTGATTGATTTTTGTCGCGAAATTAATTAAAATTTTAATTGATTCAATTAAAACTGTGATTGAATTTTATGTTAAAAATCAATCACGTTTTTAATTGATTCAATCACACAATTAATTGATTCCGTGACAAAAGTCAATTAAATTTTTAATTGAAAATCGTGTTGGTTTTCAATCAAAATGGGTGATTGATACTATCATTTTCGTGATTGAAGACATTTCAATTAAAAAAATGATTGAATCCGCGATTTTCGTGATTGAAATCAAAAAAAAATTTTTGTGTGTAGAAAGAAAGTTTTGACAAAATTGTCCATAGAAATAAAATTTTGGCAAAATTTTCTATGGAAATAAAATTTTGACATAATTTTCTATAGAAATAAAATTTTGACAAAATTTTCTATAGAATTAAAATTTTGACAAAATTTTCTATAGAAATATTTTTTTTCTTTCAAATGTTTCTATAATAATAAAATTTTGACAAAATTTTCTATAATAATAAAATTTTGACAAAATTTTCTATAGAAAAAAATGTAATTTAATAAAATGTTCTAAAGATTCTTTTTTTTTGTTATATTTTTCAAATTTTAGAAGATTATTTTTGATTTAAGAAGCAACCGTGATTGTGAATCAAGTAATCGTCACTTTATTAAAATGCAATCTGGCAAAACGACGCGACTTGCATTGACGAGATGTTCTGAAAAGAACACCAATGCAACGTTGTTCTGGATAGCTCATACAAATGTTGCGTCCAGTAACATAGTAAATAGTTCTGTAAATTACGTTGTAACTAAACTATATTTGAAAATTGTTTTTGTTGTTTTCGTTCAGTCGTTTTTATTTTTAAATGCATTTATCATCTGTGATGCGCATTTAGACTGATCTCAATTACTAGACTATGTTGGTAAGTCATTCTTCTATTGCAAAGAACGAGCTTAAACAAATCCAACATGTCTTCCCAACCATTTTGAACAACATTTTCACGTTTTCATACACCATACAAATAACCAGTAATGATTGGCTAATAAATAAGCCATTATATCATTACATGTACTACGGTATACTATGTGTATGATATATTTGAAAATAATATTTGTGAATGGATTCAGTTACACCACGTTAAGGTAAGGTAAGGTAAGGGAGCCACCGTGGTGCAATGGTTAGCATGCCCGCCTTGCATACACAAGGTCGTGGGTTCGATTCCTGCTTCGACCGAACACCAAAAAGTTTTTCAACGGTGGATTATCCCACCTCAGTAATGCTGGTGACATTTCTGAGGGTTTCAAAGCTTCTCTAAGTGGTTTCACAGCAATGGGGAACGCCGTTCGGACTCGGCTATAAAAAGGAGGTCCCTTGTCATTGAGCTTAACATGGAATCGGGCAGCACTCAGTGATAAGAGAGAAGTTCACCAATGTGGTATCACAATGGACTGAATAGTCTAAGTGTGCCTGATACATCGGGCTGCCACCTAACCTTACCTTACCTTTACACCACGTTAGTGTTGTAAATTTTGATTACTTTTGACTACTCGTTACTACTCGTTACTTTTGAATTGAGTACTCGTTACTACTCGTTACTTTTATAAAAAAAATTAAAAAAGACATTGTGGGCACTTTTTAATAATATCTTCCTCTTTTTTTTTAAATTTAAAAACAGTATAGAAAAGCAAATTACATTATCCAGTTTTATTCTAGTGTTATAAAATGTGGTGTTGTAGATATATGGGTCTCGTTAGAAAAAGATTTTCACCAATCATTCAAATTTTTAGAGCCAATTTCGTATTCACTATTTGATACTTTTTCGTCAGGGTATATCTAAATGGCATTGTGTATTAATGATGCTTGCAATTTGCAAACTTTTTAAATCCACCATTGACAGTGGATGAAAATATTTAGCGATCATTTTTATCGTGAGACCCAATGTTCAAATTTTCCAAGGGTTTTTGAATAAGCTTGGGTACCTTCTCTGAAAACAATTGGATTGAACCAGCTGAAGTCAACGACATTATTATTCATACTATTCGCATGAGACGTGATCCTTGTGATGCTTTAAATTATAGCTCCCACCTACACCCAATGTAAATTTTTTCAAATGCAAACGTTTTTAAGAAATCAGATAAATTTTTCACTTTGTTCAAAGGTGAAGCCATATAGCCTTTTCGTGTTATTTTAACTGATAAAACGATTTTCGAAAACTTCAATTAATATTTTCCAAGAAGTCAAGAATTTTACTTCCAAACCGCCAACTTACTTACCGTCAGAAGAAAAAAACTGGCATTGAAGATATTGAGTACTCTTTTACAAGTAACGAGTACTCAAAAAATTAGTCAGTAACGAGTACTTGTAATCAAATACTCGTTACTTTCCCAACACTACACCACGTTACGTTACGCGGAGGCAACGGAGACGGAGCACCTTTCTTTTTGTACTACTGGACTGAACTCATTTTCCACACCAATCACAACAGGTCGCCGTGCCAATACATGACACTTACATTTTGTTATTGATTAGTTTCTTTTCAGGAACTTACTGCCATGGATCCCCTTCTGTCGTTTTCTATACTACATACTAATCTATTCTGTTTCTGTTTCCAGTATTTCAGACGGGTCTAAAAGAAAACAAAACATTGTGATATACACGAGAACATGTGTCATGTTGTCAAAATTGCAAGCTGTTATCACATTCACGAAATGAAATGAAAAGCAGTACTCACGCACGAACTACTTTTACAGACTCACGCTCACGCACGATTCACGAGAATTGACGTGACTCACGACAAATTCACGAGATTCACGACATTTTCCAACCGGAGATGAGTAAAGGTTAGGTTAGATGGCAGCCCGATGTATCAGGCTCACTTAGACTATTCAGTCCGTTGTGATACCACATTGGTAAACTTCTCTCTTATCACTAAGTGCTGCCCGATTCCATGTTAAGCGCAATGTCAAGGGACCTTCTTTTGATAGCCAAGTCCGAACGGCGTTCCACATTGCAGTGAAACCACTTAGAAAAGCTTTGAAGGTGGATAATCCAACGCTGAAAAACTTTTTGGTGTTCGGTCGAAGCAGGGATCGTACCCATGACCTTGCGTATGCAAGGCGGGCATGCAACCATTGCACCACGGTGGCTCCCAAAGGTAACAAAATTCATAAATAAAATAAAGTTCGACACCTAAATCAATTTCAGTTAACATACGAGTAAGAATTAAATCTTGATTTTTTCGTGAGCGTAATTTTGCAGAAATTGTATTCACGCACATTCACGAACCGATTTTATTACTCACGCACGCTCACGCATGACATATTTTTTTTAGTCCCATTCACGCACATTCACGAGAGTTGCTTCCGATTTTATTCACGAAACACGTGATTCACGAGTGTCACGACAATTTCGTGTCACGCGCACACCTCTAGTTGTGATATATTATTTGGTCAAGTCGGGCAACTTGGAGCCTTATTTAAAACTCAACCGTTCTGTGGAAAGTCTGGCATTACAGTGTGTAGGATATGACTAAGATATGGGGAAATCATTACAGAATTTTGTGTAAAGTGTGGGAATTTGGACATATTTGTATAAACCGGAAGAACGAATATATGGAGGCTTTATCTAATTCTGAAACAAATTAGATCAAACTTGACACACTTAAATATCATATTAAATATATTCTCCGTGGAAAATATGCAGTCAATTGGAGGAAAGTCCCATTGAAAATGGGTCTAAAATATGAAACAGTCTACCATATTTCTCCAACTCTGGTGTACATATATATGGGAGCTATATATAATCTGAACCGATTTCGACTAAATTTGACATGCATAGTTAGAATAATAATTCTGCTATATCTGCAAAATTTCACGTAAATGTGAGTATAACTCTGGCCCCCGTGGTCATTTGAGTGTAAATCGGGCGAAAGATATATATGGGAGATATATCTAAACCGATTTCAATCAAATTTGGCACACTTACCGATATTGTTAAACGTACTCCTTGTGCAAAAGTTGAAGCAGTCATGGCTTTTGAGGCCATATAAGTCCAAATCGGACGAAAGATATATATGGGAGCTATATCTAAATCTAAACCGATTTCAACCAAATTTGGCACATTTACCGATACTAAAGGGTGATTCTTTTGAGGTTAGGATTTTCATGCATTAGTATTTGACAGATCACGTGGGATTTCAGACATGGTGTCAAAGAGAAAGATGCTCAGTATGCTTTGACATTTCATAGACTAGACATAGACTTACTAACGAGCCACAACGTCGAATTTTCAGTGAATGGGCCCTAGAAAAGTTGGCAGAAAATCCGCTTTTTTATCGACAAATTTTGTTCAGCGATGAGGCTCATTTCTGATTGAATGGCTACGTAAATAAGCAAAATTGCCGCATTTGGAGTGAAGAGCAACCAGAAGCCGTTCAAGAACTGCCCATGCATCCCGAAAAATGCACTGTTTGGTGTGGTTTGTACGCTGGTGGAATCATTGGACCGTATTTTTTCAAAGATGCTGTTGGACGCAACGTTACGGTGAATGGCGATCGCTATCGTTCGATGCTAACAAACTTTTTGTTGCCAAAAATGGAAGAACTGAACTTGGTTGACATGTGGTTTCAACAAGATGGCGCTACATGCCACACAGCTCGCGATTCTATGGCCATTTTGAGGGAAAACTTCGGAGAACAATTCATCTCAAGAAATGGACCGGTAAGTTGGCCACCAAGATCATGCGATTTGACGCCTTTAGACTATTTTTTGTGGGGCTACGTCAAGTCTAAAGTCTACAGAAATAAGCCAGCAACTATTCCAGCTTTGGAAGACAACATTTCCGAAGAAATTCGGGCTATTCCGGCCGAAATGCTCGAAAAAGTTGCCCAAAATTGGACTTTTCGAATGGACCACCTAAGACGCAGCCGCGGTCAACATTTAAATGAAATTATCTTCAAAAAGTAAATGTCATGGACCAATCTAACGTTTCAAATAAAGAACCGATGAGATTTTGCAAATTTTATGCGTTTTTTTTAAAAAAAGAAGTTATCAAGCTCTTAACAAATCACCCTTTATTAAAGGTACTCATTGTGCAAAATTTGAAGCAATTCTGGGCAAAACTCTGGCTTTTGAGGCCAATAAGTCCAAATCGGACGAAAGATATATATGGGAGCTATATCTAAATCTGAACCGATTTTAACCAAATTTGGCACACATAACGCCAAGGTTAAACGTACCTCTCGCGCAAAATTTGAAGCAAGTCAGGGCAAAACTCTAGCTTTTAAGGCCATATAAGTGCAAATCGGACGAAAGCTATATATGTGAGCTATATCTAAATCTGAACCGATTTGGCTGATATTTTGCAAGTTTTTCGAGACTCATGAAATATTCGGATGTACGAAATTTGAAGAACATCGGTTGATAAACACCCCAATAATGACCAGATCGGGGATAAATCTATATGACAGCTATATCTAAATATGAACCGATTTGTTTCCAAAATCAATAGCGATTGTCTTTGTTCCAAAAAACGACCCTATGCCAAATTTGAGGACGATCGGACTTAAACTGCGACCTGTACTTTGCGCACAAAAATACATGAACAGACAGACGGACATCGCTAAATCGACTCAGAATATAGTTATAAGACGATCGGTATACTAAATGATGGGTCTCAGACTTTTCCTTCTTGGCGTTACATACAAATGCACAAACTTATTATACCCTGTACCACAGTAGTGGTGAAGGGTATATTTAAATAACAGCCTGTTTCTGCACGCACAGAAAAGCCATGTTTGGACATGGTTGCCGCATCCATTTAATGCTCATTTAGAGCATGTAATTGCCGCGAAAATCATGTATTTTGTCTTTGTAAAAATAGTTTTCGAGCGGAGAAAAATGTATGGTGGCAATAAGCATTTGAATGGTTCTGAAATACCGCAAACATGTTCTATCATTTAAATGATAGAATTTGAAACCATTAAATGGCCGGGAAAATCATGTACCTGACCATTCAATTTTTTTTTTACTTTTTTACAGGGAAAAAAGTATTTTTATAGGTTACGTATAGACATGTCTAGAACCATTACATGGCCATAAAGACCATTTACATTTTTTTCGTGACCATTTAATTTTTTAATTTTTTTCCAGCGAAAAGAATTTTATAAAAACATTGAGCAGGTACACATGATTTTCATTTTGCGCGTCAGTCGTGTGTTGATTGTTTCTTGGAATGGACGGAGAATACGGATTTACTTTGTTTTGTGTTAATTTATTTATTCAGAAGTGGCACGTGGTTTTATGTGAACACAAAAAAGGAAAGTGTAATTGAAAAAATATACCAGTTGTTTGTTCTGCATTTTGCCATATGGATAATTTATTTTTATTTGCAGTTACATGATGTCTGCGTTTGTACATTTGATGGGCACGATGTAAATATGGAATTAATTACTTACTGTTGGAATTAAAATAAAATAGGGTGTTTAAAAATATATGTTGTTTGCTTGAACGTCATTATAAATTCAAATAAACAATAAATTAGTTTATAAATAAATAAAAACAAACAAATAAAGTTAATTTTGTGTTTTCTTTTCTCAAGTGGCGTCCTGTTTTCGACGATGAAAAAAGTTTTTTCATAAAGATCAAAACATTTTAAATCGTGACCATTGTCTTTTCATTCAAAAAAAATTCTTTTTATCAATATAATAACATTTTAGATGAGGACAATTATATTTTTTTTAGAACCATGTTCACTGAGCCAACATGGTTGCAGGTTAAAATATTACATGGACGCCGCAAAAATAGCTGCTATCATATTATTTTGCTCTTCGAATATGATTGTGGCAATCATGTTTCTTCTCTGCGTGTGTATGTCGATCGAGCTCTATCGATTGACTGGAATGCATAGAAACAGCTGATTTCTGGTTATAAATTCAGCTGTTTGTGTCGATTTCAGTCGATCGATTGAGCTCGTTCGACGTACAGAAACAGGCTGTAAGACACTTCAACTTCAAAATATAACAATACAGTTTTTTGGAGTACAGAACCCTTTCTTTTTTTAAAAAGCCTTCTCAAATGCCGTTTGCTAACACCATTCGTGTTCTTTTGTAAGAAATATTCAAACAACCACACACAATAATTTTAAATATATTTTAGTTATTAAAACGCTTTATACTTTTTCAGTAATTCTCTATTTTAAGAAACAATTTTTCAACGAAGCAATAGCACGCGGTATTGTTATACCCTCCATCATAGGATGGGGGTATATTAACTTTGTCATTCCGTTTGTAACACATCGAAATATTGCTCTAAGACCCCATAAAGTATATATATTCTGGGTCGTGGTCAAATTCTGAGTCGATCTAAGCATGTCCGTCCGTCCGTCTGTTGAAATCACGCTAACTTCCGAACGAAACAAGCTATCGACTTGAAACTTGGCACAAGTAGTTGTTATCGATGTAGGTCAGATGGTATTGAAAATGGGCCATATCGGTCCACTTTTACGTATAGCCCCCATATAAAGGGACCCTCAGATTTGGCTTGTGGAGCCTCTAAAAGAAGCATATTTCATCCGATCCGGCTGAAATTTGGTATATGGTGTTGGTATATGGTCTCTAACAACCATGCAAAAATTGGTCCACATCGGTCCATAATTATATATAGCCCCCACATAAACCGATCCCCAGATTTGGCTTGTGGAGCCTCTAACAGAAGCATATTTCATCCGATCTGGCTGAAATTTGGTATATGGTGTTGGTATATGGTCTCTAACAACCATGCAAAAATTGGTTCACATCGGTCCATAATTATATATAGCCCCCATATAAACCGATCCCCAGATTTGGCTTGCGGAGCCTAAAAGAGAAGCAAATTTCATCCGATCCGGTTGAAATTTGGTACATGGTGTTGGTATACGGTCTCTAACAACCATGCAAAAATTGGTTCCCATTGGTCCATACTTATATATAGCCCCCATATTTGCCTTGTGGAGCCTCTAAAAGAAGCATATTTCATCCGATCCGGCTGAAATTTGGTACATGATGTTGGTATATGGTCTCTAACAACCATGCAAAAATTGGTCCATATCGGTCCTTAATTATATATAGCCCCCATATAAACCGATCCCCAGATTTTGGCTTGCGGAGCCTCAAAGAGAAGCAAATTTCATCCGATCCGGCTGAAATTTGGTACATGATGTTGGTATATGGTCTCTAACAACCATGCAAAAATTGGTCCATATCGGTCCTTAATTATATATAGACCCCATATAAATCGATCTCCAGATTTGGCTTGCGAAGTCTCCAAGAGAAGCAAATTTCATCCAACCCGGTTGTAATTTGGAACATGGTCCATATCGGTCCATTTTTCAAGCAAAATTCATCCGATCCGGTTCAAAGTAGGAACGTGGTGTTAGTATATGGTCGCTAACAACCATACCAAAATTGGTCCAATCACACAAAAATTGGTCCATATCGGTTCATAATCATGGTTGCCACTAGAGCCAAAAATAATCTACCAAAATTTTATTTCTATAGAAAATGTTGTCAAAATTTTATTTCTGTAGAAATGTTTGTCAAAAATTTCTTTCTATAGAAAATTTTGTGAAAATTTTATTTCCATAGAAAATTTTTAAATATTTTTTTCTGTAGAAAATTTTGTCAAAATTGTATGTCTACTTTGTCAAACTGAATTATATACGTATTGGATCGATCTTTTTTGAATTAATATATACCACGTATGGACATACAATTTAGAAGATGGTGTTAGGAGGTTTTAAGATACCTTGCCATCGGCAAGCGTTACCGCATCTTAAGTAATTCGGTTGTGGATGGCAGTGTTTAGAAGAAGTTTCTACGCAATCCATGATGGAGGGTACATAAGCTTCGGCCTGGCCGAACTTACGGCCGTATATACTTGTTTTTCTAATGAGTTTACAAAAAGCGATGATGTCTGCAATCGGAAGGCATCGGTTGCCGTAAACGAAGTGTTGTATACACTTTTATTAATGTAATTTCTGCATTGCATAGTAGTTAGGTTATAGTTGGTCTATACAAGCGAACTTTTTTTTTTTTTTTTTTTTTTTTTATTTATATAATTTGTACTTTATTGTATCTTTCATACTTCTTGTAGCCTCAGCGCCATAATGGCATTACAGAGGCAATTGACAACATTAGTTTAATACATTAAATTCACTTATTAGTTAAAAGAACGACAAAAAAGAAAAAATTATATACGTACATTTGTGTTTTACAACATTAATTATTATGTCTTTTATGTAAATATGTGCAAACTTTTCTTGTTTGTAAATTACATGCAAATTTAAATAAAGTTTCTCAAATTATTTGAAATAAATTCTTTGCATTTCTTCTTAAATTGTGAAACTGTATTTATTAATTTAACTTCATTTGGTAATTCGTTGTACATAACTCCTCCAATATAATCAATCCTCTGTTTGGTTTTCTCTAAACGACAGCGTGCTACTCTTAAATTCAATTGATTTCTTGTATTGAAATTCATTTGATTTCTTTTAAATTCAATAGTGTGATGACCAACATTGTTTAGGGTTTTATATATAAATGTTAAAACTTGATATGTATATATCGCATTTATTGGAAAAACATTTTTTGCAACATCCATGTACAATCGACTTGTCGAAAAGTTCCGAGGCAAGTTATAAACAATCTTCAATGCTCTGTTCTGTAAGCTCTGAAGAGATTTTAAAGCATTGCAGTTTTTATTAGCAGCATATACAGCCACCATATACCTTATTTGCGACTCAATTAGAGAGTGATATATAACCAATTTCGTCTTCTGATCCAGTTTCCATCTAAGTTTATATAATATACCAAGTGCAGGCGCTATTTTTCCTTTTATCTCATTGATATGTAGGTCCCATGACATGTTACTTTGTAGTGTAATACCCAAATACTTAACTACGTGACTCTCCTTTATGTCAGTACCATCTATATTCACTATGAAATCATGGTTCAAAGTCGAAGAATGGGGACGGAAACGAATCAGCTGTGTTTTAGCTGGATTAAGAACCAATCCATTCAATCTTACAAACTCGAGTAACATCGCAACATCTCTTTCTACGCGTGCCCTCAAAACTGTGTCATATTTGTATGGATAAAATAAACAAAAATCATCCGCAAACATGAAAAGTTTGCCTTCCAATCCCAAGTTACCCAAATCATTCAAATAGAGCGAGAATAGTAAAGGACCAAGTCCACTACCTTGTGGTATTCCATATAAAACAGGACCAACAAAACTTCTACTTTTCCCCAGCTGGACAAACTGTTTCCTATTTTCGAAGTAACTTTTGAATAAATTCAACTCTGATCCACGTATACCATAATATTCCAATTTACTTTGCATTATATTGTGATCAACTAAATCAAAAGCTTTCGTAAAATCAAAAAATAGTCCTGCAACACCACTAAATCCAGTATCTAGGCTATTACATATAAATTGCACTACATTCAATGCAGCATCATTCACACCACATCCTTTCCTAAACCCGTACTGAAATTTGTACATGAATTGATTCTCCGTAATATAGCTCGAAAGCCGATCAAATAGTATTTTCTCAAATATTTTATCAACAGACGAGAGAATCGATATTGGCCTAAAATTCTCTATATTGCGTGCATTAGTCTTCTTTGGTATAGGTATTATCTTGTGCATCTTCAGACAACCTGGATACTCCGAAGTATTAATAATCTTATTAATCATTTCTTTTATAGCAGGAGCAACCTCATCGACACATCTTTTTAAAAATTTCGGCGAGATATTATCGCTCCCAGAGCATTTATTCACATTCATCCCAATAATCACATCTTTGACAGTTTCTAATTCAACATTCTGTAGACGAAAATCTACCCTACTACGCGTAAGCGTACCAAAAAAGTTGATTGAATCATCTTGTCGTCTGACTATTTGACCTTTCATGTTGCTCAAGGATGAAATAAAGTACCCATTGAATTCATTTGCCTTTTGTTGAACCAAAGTTTCTTCTTCATCCAAGCCAAATAAATTCGGAGCGTTACCACTCTTTCTACCCATTGCTTCATTAATGAATCGCCAAGATTTCCTTGGATCGTCCCTTATCTTGTCTAAAGCCATTTTGTAATAATTACTCCTGCAGAATTTTATTGAGAAACGTATGATTCTGCTTATTCTTCTCAGCTGTTCATTTATATCTCCTTTCCTGCAATCCTTCCGTCTTCTCTTCAATAATTTCTCTTTCAAATGAATAAGTTTCTTCAGATCCTCATTGATCCAGGGGGATATATCAAAACGAATATCTTCCTTAGCCTTCAACACAACAGTCGATTTACATATAGCATTCTCCATAGTCCTTATAACATTATCTGCAATACCAGTAGATGTATATGGTAAAAAATTCTCCGGCAAATTCTTCTTCAATACGTCCTTAGCCTTGCTAAAATCGCAATAAGATCTAAAAGACTCTTTAGTCCTCTCTGGTATGACTTGCATCTCCATTTTGCAAAAGATCATATTATGATCAGATAAACTGCATTCTACTGAGTCTATAAAAAGTCGTTCTGAGAAATTACTAAATACATGATCAATACATGTTCCAGAATCTGGTCTAGTCACTAGTTTATGAGCAATTTTACAATCGTAATTTTGAAGCAAAGACAGCAAGTCAACTTTACATGGGTTCTGAATCAAATCAATATTGGCATCACCGACTACTACAAGAGCGTTGCGAGCGTAATCATTAAGTATGTTATCTAGCATATACATGAAGGTGTTGGAATTACATTTCTGTGATCTATAAAAAGATGCGATCATTAAAGGCCGGCTGTCAATTAATATATTCGGCAACTTTATAACTATCATTTCTACAAAAGCTCGACTTTCACAAAATTCAACAGAATATCGAAATTTAGAATTAATATACAACGAAGTACCACCATATCCATCTTCTCTACTGCAGTGAACACTATCAAAACCAGGTATTGAATACATCCGCGTAGCAATTGCGCTAAACCAAGTTTCTTGCACTGCTATTATGTCTGGTACTTTAGGAAAACATGACAAATATGTTTTAAATCTATTGAACTTATCAACAGACGCAATACTTCTAGCATTCAAACTTAAAACATTAAAAGAATTTATCTCTAAACGACATACATATTTTTCAAAGTTACTAAATTGTTTAAAATATCGATTTCTTTCCATAATTATTTAATTAATAATATTTTTATTTATAACAAAAAATGTATTACAAAATTTTGTCTAATTAGGGGATACATATACTGCTTCTCCATCTTCGTTATCTTCTTCATTTTCATTCTCTTCTTCATCTTCACTAGGAATTATTAGTTGCCTATTTTGGACCATGGATCTGCGTTGCCAGTGTTTGCTTGTTGTTGCCTCCGTGAGTAAGCGATCCACATCCTCCTCGCTTCTTACTATTTGATGTTTCGCTATTTCACTTTTCTTGCAGATTACTTTACCATCTCTGGCATAGACAAAACGATATCCAATTGTTTTTAAAGATTTTGCATAATTGAGCAATGCTAATGTCTCTCTACTCAAAAAGTCATTTATATAAATCTTTTTAGTACCATCGTTCTCTTTTAATTTTGCTTTTGCTGCCATTACTTTTTCTTTATTTTGTTGTGACGCAAATTTCACTACAACTGTCTTATTTGTTTTGTTTTTATTTCTGTTTTCTAGATAAAATGCTTCATCCACATCACTTGGTCTCAGTTCAACTCCAACATCTTTTGCCAATTTTATCACGGCATCCATAGGTTTTATTTCATTAGATATTTCCAATCCACTAATAATACAATCTTTTTTCACCATTCTGTCATTTAAATACTTCATAGACGACTTGAGCGATTGAACTTCATTTTTTAGTTTTTTGTTTTCAGCTTGTATTTCATTTATTTTTTTCTTATTTTCTTTCACATCTTTCAACAAAACATCAAATTTTTCTGACATAAACTGAATTGAGTCTGTCAGCTGATCTAATTTCTCCAACTTCTCCAATTTTTTCAACTCTGTTTTTATTGTTTTCAATTCTTTCTTAATTTCTCCATTTCCATCTTCACATGTTTGACAAGTAAACATCTCATTCTCGTTTTCGCATAATCTCTCAAATTCTCTTTTCGTTAGGCCAGAGCATTGAGAGTGATAGCTATTTCCACACTTGTCACATTGAATGTAACCTTCGCTTTCTTCTTTGATATCATGTTTGCAGTTACCACATATTAATTTCGTTTTGTTTGCGACACTACGACGTTTGCCTGATCGTGGCATTTTTATTCGAGTGTCACTTTAGTTATTAATTTGATTAAAGTCACTTTTTACTATACTCGGCTTTTATAAACCGTAGATTTTTAACAATTTTTAGAGCAACTTGCGCAGCGATAAAAAACACAACCGATCTCAATCAATGTTGTCAATCTTAATTTAACTTAAGTTAAACTTAAAGTTAGTGTTTTTGGTAGTCAGCTACTCATTTGACGGTAGGGTATCCTTACCATACATTACTATGGTTTTATTCATTCTTAACAAATTTATTGAAAAATCTGTTACATTTTCCCGCAATTCTCAGCCTTTCTTTAGGATACATTCAAAACTCACTATTGGCACAGGCAGATTTCATCGGTTCTATGGTGTAATGGTTAGCACTCTGGACTTTGAATCCAGCGATCCGAGTTCAAATCTCGGTAGAACCTGCGAAGGCCTTGAAATTTTTAAATTTTTTATACATTTTGTATATATTAAAATTTTATGATTTAATTTTTTAGTTTTTTCTTAAAATATTTTAGTCCGAATTGCAATAAAAAAATATTTATTAAAAAGAAAAATTTATAAAATACACCAACAAACACTATTGTTTGAAATCAATTGGAATTCAATCGTTGTACCAATACGACAAATTGTATAATAATTGTAGGGTAAGGTTTGATTTAGACTAATATTCAAATTACACACTTGAAGCAGAGTTGAATTCAGCTTTTACTTGTTAAACCTGTGTAAACAATAAAGCATACTTTTAGGATGAACTAAAATCAACCACCTTTTGGTGTTGTAGATATTTTAGATTTAGGTGAGTTGTATTTCGCCATGCGCATTAGAGCGCCATCATATTCATGAGACCGTTTAAATGACCTTCAGCTTGAGGGTTCCATGGTGTAATGGTTAGCACTCTGGACTCTGAATCCAGCGATCCGAGTTCAAATCTCGGTGGAACCTGAGCCAATCATTTATTTTTATATTTACTGTATTATTTTGCATTTAGCAAATGAGCTCATGGTGAGATATTGAATAAAATGTTGGTATTGATTTTTATAACAGAGTATTTATTATAAGTTAATACATAACTAATATCTAATGTTTGCAACACCCAGAAGGATACGATATTGTCACATGGAGTCTTTGGCAATATTGATCAGCACGGTTACCACTCGAGCCAAAAATAATCTACAAAATTTTGGAGAAATTTTTACCACAAAACTACCAAACAAACAAGTATATACGGCCGTAAGTTCGGCCAGGCCGAAGCTTATGTACCCTCCACCATGGATTGCGTAGAAACGTCTACTGAAAACTGTCATCCACAATCGAATTACTTGGGTTGCGGTAACACTTGCCGATGGCAAGGTATCTTAAAACTTCCTAACACCGTCTTCTAAATTACAAGGTAGTCCATACGTAGTATATATTAAACTAAAAAAGGCCGATTAAACACGTATATAATTAAGTTTAAAGTTTCTATAGAAATAAAATTTTGACAAAATAAAATTTTGACAACATTTTCTATAGAAGTAAAATTTGGAAAAAATTTTCTATGGAAATAAAATTTGGAAAAAATTTTCTATAGGAATACAATTCTGACAAAATTTTCTATAGAAATAAAATTTTGACAAAATTTTCTATAGAAATAAAATTTTTCTATTGAAATAAAATTTTGACAACATTTTTCTAGAGAAATAAAATTTTGGCAAAATTTTCTATAGAAATAACATTTTCCTCCAAGAGGCTCCGGAGGACAAATCTGGGAATCGATTTATATGGGGGCTATATATAATTATGGACCGATATGGACCAATTTTTGCATGGTCATTAGAGAACATATACCAACACCATGTACCAAATTTCAGCCGGATCGAATGAAATTTTCGTTTCTTAGAGGCTCCGCAAGCCAAATCGGGGGATCGATTTATATGGGGGCTATATATAATTATGGACCGATATGGACCAATTTTTGCATGGTCATTAGAGAACATATACCAACACCATGTACCAAATTTCAGCCGGATCGAATGAAATTTTCGTTTCTTAGAGGCTCCGCAAGCCAAATCGGGGGATCGATTTATATGGGGGCTATATATAATTATGGACCGATATGGACCAATTTTTGCATGGTCATTAGAGAACATATACCAACACCATGTACCAAATTTCAGCCGGATCGAATGAAATTTTCGTTTCTTAGAGGCTCCCCAAGCCAAATCGGGGATCGGTTTATATGGGGGCTATATATAATTATGGACCGATGTGGACCAATTTTTGCATGGTCATTAGAGAACATATACCAATACCATGTACCAAATTTCAAGCGGATCGGATGAAATTTGCTTCTCTTAGAGGCTCCGCAAGCCAAATCGGGGGATCGGTTTATATGGGGGCTATATATAATTATGGATCGATGTGGACCAATTTTTGCATGGTTGTTAGAGACCATATACTAACACCATGTACCAAATTTCAGCCGGATCGGATGAAATTTGGTTCTCTTGGAGGCTCCGCAAGCCAAATCGGGGGATCGGTTTATATGGGGGCTATATGTAATTATGGACCGATATGGACCAATTTTTGCATGGTTGTTAGAGACCATATACTAACACCATTTACCAAATTTCAGCCGGATCGGATGAAATTTGCTTCTCTTAGAGCGATCGCAAGCCAAATCGGGGGATCGGTTTATATGGGGGCTATATGTAATTATGGACCGATATGGACCAATTTTTGCATGGTTGTTAGAGACCATATACTAACACCATTCACCAAATTTCAGCCGGATCGGATGAAATTTGCTTCTCTTAGAGCAATCGCAAGCCAAATTTGGGGGTCCGTTTATATGGGGGCTATACGTAAAAGTGGACCGATATGTCCCATTTGCAATACCATCCGACCTACATCAATAACAACTAATTGTGCCAAGTTTCAAGTCGATAGCTTGTTTCGTTCGGAAGTTAGCGTGATTTCAACAGACGGACGGACGGACATGCTCAGATCGACTCAGAATTTCACCACGACCCAGAATATATGGGGTCTTAGAGCAATATTTCGATGTGTTACAAACGGAATGACAAAGTTAATATACCCCCATCCTATGGTGGAGGGTATAAAAAAGGCATTTTTGTCAAAAAATTTGTTTCTATAGAAAATTTTGTCAAAATTTTATTTCTATACATATTTTTTTTTTTTCAAAATGTTATTTCTATACAAAATTATTTTCAATATTTTATTTTTGTAATTTTTATTTTAATTTTATTTCTATAGAAAATTTTGTGAAAATTTTGTTTCTTTAGGAAATTTTGTCCAAATTTTGTTTATATAGATTTTTTTTATTTATTTATTAATTACATTTACAATAAAATTATAAAAATAATTTGAAGCTTTGAAGGTCTTAAGCTTGATAGATTTTTTTTTTTAAATTTTATTTCTATCGGACAGTTTGGTAAAAATATTATTCTTTTAGGAAATTTTGTCAAAATTTTATTTTTTATATAAAATTATGTCCAAATTTTATTTTTATAAGAATTTTTTTTTTTTTCAAAATTATATTTTGCCAATTTGTTTTCTATAGAAATTTTTGTCAAAATGTTATTTCTATACAAATTTGGTTTTTCAATATTTTACTTCTGTACAAATTTTTTTTCCCAATTTTATTATTGTACAAATTTGTTTGTCACATCTTTTTTTTTCAAAATTCAAATAGAAAATTTTATTTCTATACAAATTTTTTCAAAATGTTATTTCTATACATTTTTTTCTTGAATATTTTATTTTTGTACAATTTTTTTAAAAATTTTATTTCTGTAGGAAGTTTTACTATTTTCAATATTTTATTTTTGTAATTTTTATTGTAATTTTGTTTCAATTCTATTTCTATAGGAAATTTTGGTCAAAATTTTATTTCTTTAGGAAAATTTGTTAAAATTTTATTTCTATAGAAAATTTGTGAAGTACCTCTTACTTGAAGAGAAATGTTTTGCAAAATCTACCAAAACATTAATACTACTTATCTACCAAACAGTAAAAAAATCTACCATTTTCGGTAGAATTCTACCAACTGTGGCAACCGTGCCCCTGAGTCTATCTAGCTATGTTCGTCTGTCTGTAAGCACGTATTTTTGTGATCAAAGTCTAGCTCGCAGTTTTAGTCCAATAGACTTCAAATATGGCACAAGTATCTATTTTGGGTTAGAATAGAACCTAATTGATTTTGGAAGAAATGGCTTCAAATTTAGATATCGATCCCATATATATCTTTCGCTCGATTTACACTCATATGACAACAGAGGCTAAAGTTTTACTTCGATTTTCGTGAAATGTTGAGTTGATAGTAGAATTTAAATGTATACCATACCTAGAGAACGAATATGATCGCCCCAAACATTTTGCTCTTGAAACATGTTTGGGGTTATCATACGATATATGTTATTTCCATAGAAAAATTTGCAAAATTTTATTTTTATAGATTTTTTTTTTTTTTTAAATTTATTTCTATAGAAAATTTTTCTCAATTTTTTTTCTATATAGAACATTTTCTCAAAATTGTATTTCTATATAGAACATTTTGTCAGAAGTCTAAATCTATAGGAAATTTATGAAGTACCTCTTTGCAAAATCGACCAAAACATCCAAAATTCTACCAAACAATAAAAAATCTAGCATTTCTGGTAGATTTCTACCAACTTTGGCAACGTGTCTATTACCCAATTTTACTACTTTAGAAGTAAATTATCTTTCATAAATACAAGGCGTCTGAACTCTCATTTTCATATCTCCAGAATTTGAAAGACGATCACCCGTCTCTTGGTGTTGTGGTGCGAAATCTTGATCTTATTGAAGCTTGCTGGATTTGACAAAATTTTAATGTTTAAATTTTCACTGAATGTGAGTAACTTGAATGTACTCTCATATAAAGTCCACGCTCACACAACCACACAGTAAACATTCCAAATTAACTGAGGACCAAAGACCATTAATAAAGAAGACGTGAGATAAGCTTGCTCTTCCTCTTGTTCTTGAAAAAACAGAGATTAATATCATACATGTTCCATGAGACGTTGCAACTTTTTTTCGGGTTCTCTTTTCATTTTGCATTCGTAACAAAACTTAATTCGCTTATTTTAGCAATTTTTTTAACTCTTAAACGAACAAAAACACTTTGTGGAACATTTTATTAATAATTTAGTGCAACCGACACAGAAATTTGCGTGAAATGTTGGAGAAAATAGCTAAATAAAAATTGTCTGCATCAAACCATTAAGTTCGGAGCGCTTTTCCAACAAGTATGATATTAATCTCCGTTTTCTATTACTAACACTATCAAAGCTCAATTCACGTCTTCTTTATTAATGGTCTTTGCTGAGGACGCTATTTAAGCAAATGTAAAAACAAAAACATTTTGCACACTGCCAACCAAAGACCATAGAAAAATAAGACATGAATTGGGCTTTGATAGTATTAGTGCTAAGAACCAGAGATTAGCCCCATACTTGTAGGAAAAGCGCTTCGAACTTACTGGTTTGATACAGACAATTTTTATTTTGCTATTTTCTCAAAAGTTCCTGCCAAAAAAAGATCCTGCCGAAAAAAAGTTGCAACTTCTCATCGAACATGTATGGGGCTAATCTCTGGTTCTTGAGAAAAAAGAATAACAACATGCCCAATTCATGTCTTCTTTTTCTATGGTCTTTGCTGCCAACATAAAGCTGTAACTGTACCTGAGTTTAACATGAACCTCAAATAACACATAACAAACAGTCTATATTTACACGATAATTTGCCAACACTCGGTATGAAATCAAATTGCAAACTCATACGACAACAAAGCAATTCATTACTTACAAACACTCTATTCAATAATGTAAATACATACCTAATTGTATCCGCTTGTGTATTTAAGCTAACTAAAATTAATCTTGAATTTACCATTGCCACTATCTTTTGCGATTACCGGTCAGTTCTTATTTATTAACAAAATGAAGAAAAAATGAAATACATAACACACATTAAACACAGATTTCACACAAAAATAAATATATAAAGTGATTAAGGTCACAGTATTGAAATAACCGTGCAGCAAAAGATCAAGACCGGAATTAACTATGTCGATGTGTATGCATCAAATTAAAAAGTTTCCAAATGGAAACGGAAAATCACTCTCCTAAATTCAAGAAACTCGCTCTCCCAAATTGCAAGAAACTCACTCAATAGAGAACGCAATATAAGTAACTCTCCAAACTCTACAAAGGTTTTGCAAATTCACTGAGAGCACATCTCTTACCCTCACGGAGTTTTTTTTTATACTTCTAACGGTTCTGTCTTTTTAAGTGGCAGTGTGGTATACGCATTGATAGCATATGTTTTTCAAACGCAAAAACAGGAACATCAAATGTAAGAAATGGCCACTACAATCCTAAAAACCATAACTGATAGAATGGATTTGCCAGCAAATGCACACTGACTAAAACAAAAACAACAATCGACAAGTGTTTGGTGTTAGTGGTTTATTAACTTAAGTGCATATATATATACTATGTGCAGGGCTGCCAATAAAATTTCAAGAATAATCGTCAATTTTTTCTGAAAAAATCGTCATAATCGTCACTTCCATTTTAAAAATCGTCAAAAAATCTGCAATGTTAATAATATTAAAACCAAACTAAATGTTTGGTTAAAAACAAAAATATTTATTTCATACAGAGAACAGAAAATTAACACAACTATACATTTCAACAAGAAAATCATAATGAATTCAGTCTTGTATAAGAATAAAATAAAAAAAAATTAATAGCATTGCATTGCTATGCAATTCCAAAAATAATATAAATAATATTTTTTTAATATATAGTTTTACTTCAGTAAGTTTTTTATTTAAAAATAAAAATGAAGATCTTTAATATTTACATATGTGTTGCCCGATTTTCCAAAATTTGACACTTTGCAAAAATTTTATTAAAAATAAAATTTTCCAAAATTTTCTTAGAAATGAAATTTTGCAAAAATGTTCATAGAAATATATTTTTGCAAAAATTTACTATAGAAAATAATTGCCAAAAATGTTCTATAGAAATAAATTTTTGCAAGAATATTCTATAGAAATAAAAATGTGCAAACATTTTCTACAGATATAAAGGCTTGAGAAAGTTTTCTATAGAAATAAAATTTTGACAAAATTCTCTATAGAAATGAAATTTTTATAGAAATACAATTTTGACGAAATTTTCTATAGAAATAAAGGTTTGGCAAAATTTTCTACAGAAATAAAATTTTTACAAAATTTTCTATAAAAATAAAATTTTAACAAAATTTTCTATAGAAATAAAAAGTTGTTCAAATTTTATTTCAATAGAAAATTTCGGCAAAATTTTATTTGTATAGAAAATTTTGTCAAAATTTTATTTCTATAGAAAATTTTGTCAAAATTTTATTTCTATAGAAAATTTTGTCAAAATTTTATTTCTATAGAAAATTTTGTCAAAATTTTCTATACAAATAAAATTTTGCCGAAATTTTCTATTGAAATAAAATTTTAACAACTTTTTCTGTAGAAATAAAATTTTGACAAAATTTTCTATAGAAATAACATTTTGACAAAATTTTCTATAGAAATAAAATGTTGACAACTTTTTCTGTAGAAATAAAATTTGAACATAATTGTCTGTAAATTCCATATAAAACATTTCTTTCGAATAAAACAAAATTTTGGTATATACTAACCATTTAATCAACAACTTCCAAATTTTTGAACCGAAAAAAAATCGGCAATTGCTATTTTTTGAGTAAAAAATCGTCAAAATGCCGATAATTCGGCAAAATTGGCAGCCCTGACTATGTGTAAACAAACCCATATATGGCTATAGCGAATAGTGGTAGACGGATACTTGTTAACGTAGATGTATAGGTGATAAAATTTTAAAAGCCAATGTTGTAAGTGCACACAGAAAAATTAGGACCTTTATTTTTCAAATTTAGTTGATTCGAATATTCAAGACACAAAGATTAATTGAATCAATTAAGTTTTTTAATTTTTGAACTATGATATTTGAATTGAAAAGTCTAATGCGGCCGGACCGAATTTTTAAAATAACCACCATCATGATTAAAATGAAAATGTTTCTTTTGAAAACGATTTATCGTTAGAGGTACCAGATGATGGTTGCGGAAATATGGGACTTTAGGCCGTACATTCCGGGAAAGAACAATCACATTTGATTGAGTTTCAATTTCATATTTTATTATCAAGTAAAACAAAAACATAACAGTCTCATTTTGTATATATTAAGTTCGAGTTTAGCAGCTAAAGGTGGATATTAGGTTCGGATTTAGCCGCTAAAGTGAAAACTAAATCAGTAAAAAAGGCATAAAATTAACATATTTGTTGCAAATTTTATTATAACTTGATGGGGAATTGTCCAAAGCAAATTTTGACAAAGTTTGTATTCCTTGAAATGGTTTATTAAAAAAAGTTATCGTGAAAAAATTACGATTTTAGCGGCTAAACTCGAACTTAATACCCTCCTTAAAATCGTAATTTTAGTAATGCATTTATTAAATGATGATTCGAAATAATTGAGCTGCTGACAGGGATCCCATAAATAATACGATAGTTTTAGTTATTTGTATATGTTCTAATTTTTGAGCCGATTTTGTTGTAAAAAAATTGGTAGACGAACTCACACCCATGTTGTGTGTTTTGGAAATCGGGAGCTCGTCTCCAGGCTCCGATTTTGAGTCGAACTTAAGGGTGTTCATAATTTAATTTATGAACTTTAATAATTTTTACAAGAGTTCAAATACACGCTAAAAGTTGCTTTGAGGAAACGAAATTTTAGCTGGTCCACTGTATTTTGTTGTCTCAAAAAGTAACTCAAATTAGAACTAAGTGCACACAAAAAACGATGGAAATGTAGCTACTTCAACACCGAACCGATATATATATATATATATATATATATATATATATATATATATATATATATATATATATATATATATATATATATATATATATATATATATATATATATATATATATATATATATATATATATATATATATATATATATTATATATATATATATATATATATATATATATATATATATATATATATATATATATATATATATATATATATATATATATATATATATATATATATATATATATATATATTCGAAAATGACCATATTTACTCCGTTCAAAAATTTGGGAAAACCGAGCAAATTCGAATTCTTAACCGATTTCGATTTGGCTTACTTTGAGGGTGCTT